>NC_134354.1:75688663-75988663 GCF_048569485.1 Anomaloglossus baeobatrachus
TTTCTCATTAATGTTAATGTAAATTGTTTTCCACTTGCATTCACGGTTGTTATATGTGGCTGAACAAATGTATTTGAATTTACGTTTTTGCCAAAGTTCTAAAAATATTGCCCAATTACCAAGTGATGCAGAGTCTTCTTCAAGTGAGAAACAGTATTTACTCATTTAGTCTTGTGTAGTGAAATGAATCCAGCTCATAGATTAGATGATAAAATACAATTTAGCGTTGGAGGATTCCTCATTTGCACAAAATGATTTCTAATCAAAGGAAATAAATAATATGAGACTAAAAAGACTAAAACCTCTTATACTCAATTTTTTTAAAGAGTGCTTATCAAAAGTTACCTTACTCGATAGTATATTGGAAGAATGGTCCTATATATTACATAGTTACATAGATTGAAAAAGACCTGGTCCATCTAGTTCAACCTTCCTCCACCAATTATACAATATTGTCATTAAATCATTTATAACCAACAATGTTGTGTGTAGTGAGGAAATCATCCAGCCCTTTTTTAAAAGCTGTTATAGTATCTGCCATTACTACATCTTGTGGTTGGTGCATTCCACAGTCTGACTGCTCTAACTGTAAAGAACCCTTTCCTATTTAGCTGCCAGAATCGCTTTTCTTCCACTCGCAGTGTATGCCCCCTGGTCCTTAGTATGGTCTTTGGAAGAAATAAGTCAGGTGCCAGTCCTTTATATTGACCACACATGTATTTATACATATAAATGAAATCCCCTCTGAGACGTATTTTTACTAAGCTAAATAAATCCAACTTTTTTTACCTTTCTTCTTACGGGTGACCTTCCATTCCTTGTAGTAGTCTAGTTGCCCACCTTTGAAAGGACTCTAACTTCTGCATATCCTTTTTAAAATATGGAGCCTAAAACTGGATCCCATATTCCAGATGTGGCCTTACAAGTGATTTATAGAGGGATAACAATACGTTGGGATCACGGGATCTAATTTCTCATTTTATACACCTTAAAATCTTGTTTGCTTTAGCAGCTTCTGCCTGACATTGAGTGCTGCTGCTCAATTTACTTGTAACCAGAATACCCAAGTCCTCCTGTTCTGTAGTCCAGAGTTTACTTCCATTTATTGTATACACAGCTATTTAATCACTCTGTCCTAGGTGCATTACTTTACATTTATCAATATTAAATCTCATTTGCTAAGTATCTGCCCATTATGACATCTTATCCAGATCTTTTTGTAATATTGTACTATCAAGATCAGTTTTTAATATCCTACATAGTTTGGTGTCATCAGCAAAGACTGACCACTTTACTATCAATCCCATCCACAAGGTCATTAATAAAGAGATTAAAAAGTATTGTTAGCCGAACATAATGCTTTTAGAATTTTATCGAAACTAACTTTTGATCTTGTCCTATTTCTTGTACAGGAGCACTTCCTCTGCTGAGTGCTCCTGTGTTCTCTATGAAATAGTAGCTGCCATACATCCATGGTGACAGCTCATCTCTTAGAGAACAAAAGAATTTGGAATTTTAAACCATACATGATGGATCCTTATTTAGAATTGGTGGCCCCCATACACATTAGACTGTTGGCAAAACCTCTTGATATCAGCAGTATTAACTAATTTAAATCTAATGTGCATGGAGACTTTAAAGAGAATTTGTTACCAAAATTTGCCACCTGACAGTAGCATGATGTACAGATAGAGACTCTGATACCAGTGATATGTCACTTACCGAGCTGATTGTTGTAGTTTCAATGAAATATCTTAGGAGATTATCACTAAAAGGCTAGTAAACCTTCTGATGTGTAGTCCTCCATATTCATGAGCTCTGTATTAGTACACCCCCACTACTAATTTGCAGCTTTATTCCTATTAGCAAAAGACAAGTCATCAAGCCCCAGTATCACAGGGCCAGAAATATGCCAAAAAGAAGGGGGTTATGGCATTAATATTCCTCCCAAAAATATATTATGTGGAATCCACTTATTAAACCTGACAGAGCCCACCTGTGAAGTAAAAACCATTTCCAGTGACTACCTCTTGAAGCTCATCAAGAGAATGCCAAGAGTGTGCAAAGCAGTAATCAAAGCATAAGGTGGCTACTTTGAAGAACCTAGAATATAAGACATATATTTTCAGTTGTTTTAGACTTTTTTGTTAAGTATATCATTCCACATGTGTTAATTCATAGTTTTGATGCCTTCAATGTGAATCTCCAATTTTCAGAGTTGTGAAAATAAAAAAAACTCTTTGAACGAGGTGTGTCCAAACCTTTAGTCAGTACTATACTACTATATATATGTGTGTGTATATATATATACATATATATATATATATATATATATATATATATATATATATATATATATATATATATATGTATATGTATGTGCATGCAATTTATATAACCTCACTGCATAGAAGCAAAAAAATTCATTCATAGGAGTCAATACGCATCATATTTTACATAAAACTAGTGAATGCAAAACTAAAATATTGGCATATTATCCACTTTAGGCTATATTGCACAAGATAGGTATAACAAGCACATCACCAATTTGTAAGAAGGTACGTATATAGATAAGTATTTACAATAATTTGCACATAGTAAATGCTTATGCACCATGCACCCGACGCACATTTCACCAATGCTTCATCAGCTATGAGGCATTTTAACTCTAGGTATTGTGTTCTTTTCTTTGTACGCCTCATTCTTTTTTGGTAAACAATAGAATGATGTGCTTTACCAAAAAAGCTCTATCTTAGTCTCATTTGTACAAAAGACACTTTTGTAGAAGGATTTTGGCTTACATATATTTTGGTAAGCTGCAGTCTAGCTTTTTTATGTTTCTATTTCAGCAGTGAGGACTTCATGCATCTCCTGCCATAGCATTTCATTTCATTCCAATGTTGACAGATACTTCACACTGACACTGGTGCACACTGAGCCTGGAGGACAGCTTGAATTTCTTTGAAACTTAATTGGGGTTGCTTATTCACCATCCGGAATATACTGTGCTGCAACATTTCATCTATTTTTCTCTGCATTCCATATTCAGGGAGATTAGGTACAATGTCATGCGTTGTAAACTTCCTGATTATGTTACACATCGTGGACAAAGGAACATCTCTGGAGATTAGGATTGTTGATATTTTTCCATAATTTTGGTTCTCAAACCCTCAGACAGTTCTCTTCTTTTCTTTCTGTTTTACATGTTTAGTGCAGCACACATAGACACATAATGGAAATATTGAGTCAACGGCTCACCTATTTATCTGATTTCAGTGGGATTTTCATATTGCCCACACCTGTTATTTGCTACAGTGAGCATGAATGAGCATCACATGCTTGAAACAGTTAATTACCAATAATTTTAGAAAAATACCAACAGTTATGTCTGGTCCATTTTGGGAGTTTTGTGTGGAATTATGCACAATTTGCCTTTTTTTTCCTCAGATTTTAGTGTTGTTCCAATACACAAAAAGGAAATAAACATGTTTATAACAAAACATATGTAATTACAACAATTTTCTCGGAGAAATGCTTAATTTTCTGCACCAATTTCAAGGGTGCCAACACTTTCGTCCATGACTGTAAAGGCCGCTTTACACGCAACGATATCGCTAACGAGATATCGCTGGGGTCACGGAATTCGTGACACACATCCGAAGTCGTTAGCAACGTCGTTGCGTGTGACACCTACGAGCGCCCGCTAACGATCAGAAATACCAAATCAATGATCATTGACACGTCGTTCATTTCCCAAATATCGTTGCTCGTTCTGGACGCAGGTTGTTCGTCGTTCCTGAGGCAGCACACATCGCTACGTGTGACACCCCGGGAATGATGAACAACAGCGTTCCTGCATCCTCCGGCAATGAAGTGGGTGTGTCGTTAATGCGGCTGCTCTCTGCCCCTCCACTTCTATTGGTGGGCAGCTGTGTGACGTCGCTGTGACGCCGCATGAACCTCCCCCTTAAAAAAGAGGTTGTTCGCCACCCACAGCGATGTCGTAGGGAAGGTAAGTTGATGTGATGCGTACCGGCAATATTTTTTGCCACGGGCAGCGATTTGCCCGTGACACACATACGAGGGCAGGTGCGATCGCTAGCGACATCGCTAGCGGTGTCGCAGCATGTAAAGCGGCCTTAAATTGAATTGCAAACTTGAATTTTTCATAAATCTGAGGATTTCAGGAAATTTTGTTCTAATTGCATTTGCCACAGATCAGTCCAACCATCTGTATTGGTTTTTGATTCCCTTTAAGTTTGTTGGTTGGTAATCTACTTCAGAGAACATCAACCTTTGATCACTCAAGCCTTCTCCAAAGATAGTGGCTAGAGTTGAGCAAGTAGCTAACTATTCGTACTCACTATACTCATAACGAGTATTGTCTAATACTTGCGTATTTGTTCCGAATAACGTGTGCAATGCAAGTCAATTGGGAAAAACATGCAAAGTTATGAGTAACCCGAATGCCGTACTATTCGTGTGAGTAGTGAATAGTGCGGAATTTGAGTTACTCATTACGTTGTGTGTATTCCCCATTGACTTGCATTTGGAACAAATACACGAGTATTAGATAGTACATTAAATGTATATAATACGTTTTACTATAATCCAATCAGTATAAAAAAAGTTCAAAAATTTAAAAGAAAGTCAAAGAGGTGGCCATATTTCCAAGACCCTAACACTGACAATAAAAAAAGATTTTTGGTTGCCAAAATGTTTTTGTTTTTTTTTCATATTATTGAAAGGTTTGTGACTCTGTGACTGAAAAAAATATTAGACATTTATTACTTTCAGGCACCAGATCAATCAAAACTAGTTGCCAAATCTTACAAACATTAACCATTTAAATTCAATACTTTGTATATTTCTTATATTTTCATCTCGTGAAACTTTATCTTCCATCTGACGTCTAAAAGGAAAAATAAAAATAAAATGTATTTGCAGCATCCACCATAAAAGGACATATGTTTGATCAAGTGACAGCCTGAACATCTGGATTATGTGTCATTTTCAGCAAATACTTGATGAGAAAACGGAGCAACATATTTTCATGATCAGTCATTTAAAAAAATGAAGCACATTCAATAAGATGCCAAACAAACAGTTTTAGCAGGAGCATGTACAGTACCTTCTGGAGGCTTGCGTGGCTTGTGGAAATGAGCTGCCTTAATCCTTTTCATGCTTTTGTGCTTTTCTGTCAAAAACAAGTTGTAAAAAATACATTTATTTAAAGCAAATAGGGATAATTACATTTTAATGTATGTCTAGCTTCGAGTCTTAGTTCTGTTTTCTTTCAGTTTTAATATTGATGTTGACACTGTTGCTCTCTATTGATGTTTTTTGCCAATAGTATCTAACAAACAAAATGATACTATATTTTCAGGTATTCATCAAAAATGGAAAAATATTACCTTTAAATTAAAAAGATTAAGACCATAGTGTAAGTTAAAGAAGACCTTTCACATAATTTTATCACTTTGAATTGGACACGCAATGTAATAGTGGCTGCAGAGCGGAGTAACACTTTTTATATCTTATTTTGCCTCTCTGTTGCAGAGATAATAGCAATAAAATATTTGGCACCTAATGAATTAACTGCTGCAGTCACTATATTATGTGCCCAGTTTTTAAAACAAAACGGTGAAAGGTTCTCTTTAAAAAATGTATTTTTTTTACATGTGTCTATATACAGCAGAGCAGCGTCAGACTGGTTATCGGAGGAAACTCCAGTAATGCCAGGCCTGGAGTCCGGTACCTGCATTGTACTCTGGAGCTCTCACCTGAGCTCCAGACTGCAGCCTAGACTGTACCGCGGTGCTTGCGGTTCAGTTCATGTCAGATGCAGACAGGCCGGGGTGAGATCCTGTGCTCTCACCTGAACTCCGGAGATCAGCCCAGCCTGTCTGTAGCTGGCATGGACTGAACCGCAAGAGCCGGGGAATCAATCACTCGGTGCTCGCGGTACAGTCTAGGCTGCACGCCGGAGCTCAGGTGAGAGCTCCGGAGTGCAATGCAGGTGTCTGAATCCAGGCCTGTCATTACTGGAGTTTCCTCCGGTAGCCAGTCCAATGCTGTAGCGGAGTAGTGACTATGATTAGAGATGAGCAAACCCGAGTTTTGGTTTTCTAGCCGAACACCAAATATAAAAATCAAGGTTCGGTTTCGGGGTTCCGATACTATATGTGCGAGAAAAACTCACTTGGGCAAAGCTGTGCTCAGGTACACTTGGTGCTCAGCCGCTTGAACGGCTTGCAGTGGGGGTAAAAACAGTGTGATCAGATGTTGTGTGCAACAACAAAAAAAGTTTGAAAAAGCCCATCCTTCTCCTGAAGTGATCTGCTGATGTGGGCGGAAACTCAAGCTGCCAATCAGTAGCTTGATACAGGGTTCTGTTCAAGCTTGAGCCTCTGGAGCTGCGTTGCCGGCGAACCGAACCTCGATGAAAGCGCTCATCTGTAACAATGATGTGCATCCTGGAACACCAAAGGTGAAATAGTGTTTATTTTGTATATTGAAAAGGTAGAGTGGTTGGCCACCATTGGGGACATTTTTTTTGTTTTATATTAAATGCATTTATTTTGGACTGAGTCATTGCTTCAGTTGCTGCTATTGTAGGAACATGTGAACACATCAGATCAACAGCCTTCTTAAATCAACAAACAGTTTTCCCCATTGAGGTATTTTACAATGGAGATGAGGCTGATGGACTAATCTGCTCGGCATGTTCCTCCATTAGCGATTAGTGCATTGAAAGAAGCGCTGGTCAGTTTATTAGGAAAGCGGCAGTAACAAGTGAAAGTGGCCATGAACTCATTGTGATAGTCCATCAGGAAAGTTACGAACTTATTTATCTTCCTTATTCTGAGCTCCTCTTTTTTGATTTATGGGTACAGTCCACGCTACAGTTAAATGCGCAGAGTAACAACAAACCTGTACTATCAAATTAGTGCAAAATTTGTAATAAAACCCAATTGCAAAAAAAATATTTTTGGCTCAAAGTAAAAAACAAAAAGTTTAAAAAAAGTTTAAAAAGCAAAGACTGTCTCCAAAGGTGGCCAACTCATTTAACCCTTTCATGACCTAGAACGTAATGATACATCCTAAATCATGAAAACGTGATCATCGCTTGCTGCTGTGGTGAGCCAATGGCGATCCCTTCACATGTCTGCTGATTTAAACAACAGACATGTGTGCCTCGCAGGTGGATCCGCGATACACCCATGCGTGTTAACCCCTTAAATCGCGTTGTAAAAATGTGACAGCACGATTTAAATCACCGTAGTGGGGAGTACGCATTTCCTCATCTCCAACGGAGGCCTCATGATGCGATCACTGGGAGTCGATGGTTGTCATGGTAGCGACAGGTCTTGTGATGAATCCTATTGCTACCATGACGTAGTTCCTGTTACAACCGTCAGAGCAGCGGCTGTAACCAAAGTGCAGCATTTCTTCTGATCAAATTTTGCGGATCTGATCAGCAGAAATGAATCACCGATCAGACTGCTAATCCTTACAGTCCCCAAAGTAAAAATAAAAAAAAAGTAAAAAAATAGTTTTAAAAAAATAAAAAAAATTAATAAATGTTTAATTCACTCCCCCATTCACCCTACTGAAAGGGAAAGGGTTAAAAAAATAAAAGTTTTGTATTGCTACAAAAGTGACAAAACATCATATATACTACAAAATGGATTAATTAAACTCAGATCGCCCCACAACATATACAACATAAGACTTTAATTACCTTTATTGATATAAAAGAAAAGATACAGGTCTCAGAATGGGAGACCTAAAATGAAAAACAATTTAGAATTTCATGAGATTTTAGAAAGAAAAACTGCACCAATTTGCTATCATTGGAATTGTATTGACCTGCATAAACATGGTGCTAGGTAATTATTGCAATGCAATGAAATGCATAAAAACAGAACCTAAGAAACAATAGTGCAATCGCAGGTGTTGCTGGAGAAATGCCAGAAGCAGTGCCAGAGTCAGTGTGATTGATTGATATCATCTACAAGAGATATACAAAGCCTACACAAACCTGGTAAAATGCCAGATTTTTGTCATGTAAAAAAAAGTGACACTAAGAAGAATCATTGTAAAAAATGTTCTGTATTGTACAAAATAAACATGGCTGAAATATTGATTAAATTGATAGATTTGGTGAAGAAATCGGCTGTCAATGTTCAACTTCGAGGCTCCTTTGTCTTTGCCTTTCGCTTTTATTTCTGTAAAGGTGTTAACTTCCTTGTTTTGTTTGCCCTATCACATCTTGGGAGGTCCTATTTATACTCAGCTGAACATGACTCAGTTCTGGCTATAATTCAAGATTTCTAGATGTTTGGAGTCCCAGCATCTTATTTCAGAATAATCCAGCTGAATTATCCCTTTTTCTTTTCCCTGCGGTTTGTTTGTGTGCTTCCCTGTCCAATATTCTACCATTATGTTTGTATGTATTTGGAATTTGGAGGTGTTCTAATTAATCCATAAGTCTTCTAGAGTTTCTCTCTGTTTCTTCTGTCCTTGTACGACTGTGTGAACAAGTCTTTAGCTCTGTATCTCACCCTGTGCCTTTATGCACTTTTTTTTATTGAGTCCAGATCTAAATCCCACTGAACACCTGTGGAAAGATATTAAAATTGGGAGAAGTTGCCCTTCAAATAGGAGAGACCTTGAGAAGTTTTCAAAAGAGTGGTCCACAATTCCAATTTGTTTGTACAGGATGCAGCCAGGCCCCTTTCTGTTAGGCCTTGCATATTATAGTTCCTGTCCCTGTATGGTATACAGATGGAATACATTGCGCTCTATGGAAGCCATCAGTGTGCAGTTTTATCATCCAGCAATCATTTTTTTGAAGTGTGTGTGTGTGTGTATGTGTGTGTGGTTTGTTCCTCCTGCACCTGTGATGCCTCCACTTAGTAGAGGCTTAGCTGTATCCTGCTAGAGTATTAGTTTTTGGCCTGGGCAATGTACAACTACTGTCCTTCTTTGCTGTAAGTCAGTGGTTCCCAAACTCCAGTCCTCACGACCCCCAACAGGTCATGTTTTCAGGATTTCCTTATTATAGCACAGGTGATGCCTTGATAATGATTCCATCACCTGTTCAATAGGAAAGAAATCCTGAAAACATGACTTGTTGGGGGCCATGAGGACTGGAGTTTGAGAAACACCGCTGTAAGTAATCCACAATTCCAGTTGAGAGGTGAAAGAAGCTTGATGATGCCTAAAGGAAGTGACAGATTTCAGTTATTCCAGAGAGTGTGCAACCAAATATTAGTTTGAGGTTGGCAACAATTTTGTCCGGCTCATATTTGGGATTTTGCTTGAAATATGTCCAAATTGCCTTTTTTTCTATTTTTTTTTATATGTTGTCCCACTATACACAAAGGAAATAAACATGTGTATAACAAAACATGTGTAATTGCAAACATTTAATGGAACTATTTCAAGGGTGCCAACACTTTTGGCCATAACTGTATATACAATTTATATATAAATTGTGTTTGTGCAAAAAGGGCCATTTGTTTAGAAAAACTTCTTTTTCACTTTTGCCAGCATAGTTTTCAGTTCCGGCAGGCTTGATTAATTGATGCAGGGGGGATCCACTTCACAGCATACCACCTGGATCCACTTACCCTTGTTAGTGCATGAAAAAATATAGACTCAGCAGGAAGCATTCAAATGGTTTTAGAGGAAGATATTCTTCAAGTAAGTAGTGATAAGTGTTTTGGAATATTGTGCTGTCTATGGACGTCTCCTGAACTCGTAGTACACAAATCAGCGGAATCACATTATAACAGTTAGATATTAAAAAAAATACATGTATTGCGAATCTAAGATATGGAAATATATGATTTTGTTATGTTGTATAAGGACATACAAATGTAATCTACTATAATTTTGAGATCAGAAGCTGCAGATTGTAATAATTCATATACAAATAGTAACATGCACAAAATAAGACATTGTAAAAGAGGGTACGGAAATAAAATAATGAGATTCCAGACATTTTAAAGCTGTTTTAGAGCTTGATATATGGTACAAGGCATGGAGATATTATGCTGTCATCTGTAGTTTTCTGTGGTTATCATAAACAGATTGCCCCAACTACTGTACTGTAAAAAGAAAGCTAAAATGAAGGGCTCAGTGTCACATATGGGCGCCCTAAAATCCTTATTAACTAGACAAAGGCATCTCTCTTTTGATGACCTGCATGTTTGTGCATTGCACAGGTAGCATACTAATTTCAGTAGATGCCGCGTAATGCATCCTTGTTTTCTACTATTTTCCTGCAAAGGAATTTTAAATGGTTTGTCTGTGGATAACAATTCTTGAGTGATCTGCAAATGTAAAGCAAGTAAATATACTGTCATGTGTATAGGAACAGGCTCAGGGCTTACCATCTGGCACCATGCACTTTAAATGTAGTTTTTTCCGTTGGGCACATTAAGGGTTAATTTATTCTCTGGTGCAACAGCAGACTTGGTCAGTTGACAGCAGTTGATCACTTTTGGCCTGGATATAAGCACTCTGCTTCCTGGAGTGGTTGCTGGTTATTCTATTTAGTTAGAAGCTAGCCTGGGAGCAGAGAGGATGTGCTGGTTACTGCTGCTGCTATCTACTGCGGTTTGTGAAAGTGTTTGTGTCGCGGGCGGAGGAGGGTACGCCGCGCTCTCCCACTGCTGCTCGGGTCCGGCCGCCGCGACTGCTGCGGCCTGCTGCTGCTCGGTGGCTCGAGCGATGAGCCGGATCCCGGGGACTCTAGCGGCGTTCCTCGCCCGTCAGTGAAAGGGGGGGGTTGTTGGGTGTGGGGATGGTTTATTGTCCGTGACGCCACCCACGGTTGTGGTGATTTGGTTGACACCACCGCTGCTCTGTATGGGGATCCCGGGAAGGATGGTATGGAGCAGCCAGTTGTTGTGTTGCCCCTCCGTGGGTAGGGGTTGGTGATCCCGGGCCCCAGTGAGGAAGTGGGGGATGCAGGGCCTGGTGGGCGCAGGGACGCGGGGGCAGCGCTGTGCCTTGCGGCACTGTGGTACTCACTCAGCCTGAGACGTTGACACAGTTTTACGGTAAACCACACGGCTGGAAAGACGGTTCCCACGGACGGCTGCACTTGCTCTCCCAGTAGGTAACGGTGATGTCCCTTTGACCTGCACCTAGTGTTTCTGTGTTGGTAGCGATGGGTTCCCACCGGTAACCCGCTCCCCGGCTTGGATATGGGCCGGAGGAGCCTTGCTTTGCGCGCAGACGCTGGCCCCGAGGAACTGGTGCCCTGGCGGTGGCGGTGTTCCTCCTTAATGGTTGGACTTTTGCCTTCAGTCGGGACTTGGTTGTTGGGGGATCGACGTCCCCTTCACTGACGGATTTAGCAAATTATGGCGACTCCTAGCCTTGTCGGGGTCCGAGAGGCCCCTGCCCTGGTGCTGACTGTCCTTCGTATACTGCTCCAGACCGGCGGGCCACTACCTGTCCGCGGTCCTTCCAGCAACCTCCGAGCAGTCCCCCTCCAGACAATCACCGCTGTTGCTGACCTTGCTGACACTGTCCTGCACTTAGCCGGACCAACTTCAGGTCTTTCTACGCTCACTTTTACTCCTTTCTTCTTTGCTCTACTACCACTTCACTTTCACTTAGCTCTTCTACCACTTCCTTCTACTTTGAACTTCCACTTCTGTCTGCCTGGTTCTTCCCGCCTCCAAGGCTGTGTACTCCTCAGTGGGCGGAGCCAACCACCTGGCCCACCCCCTGGTGTGAACATCAGCCCCTGGAGGAAGGCAACAAGGGTTTTAGTAGCTTTGGTGTTCCTGACTGGGATGTAGGGTGTGGTGGTGTGATGACCTGTGACTCCTGGCTTGCCCAGGGCGTCACATTTGTGTTTGTACTACCCCTTTCCATTATTATCCCTTCCCGTATTTACTTATCTGTTCCTGGTGCAGGTTTTAGATGTTTATGAGGTTTTATTTTATTTTACCCTGTCTGTTTTTCAATGTTGCTGGGGTTTTGGGATCTATGTCCTTGGTGGTGTTGGTGGTGGAGACTTTGTCTTCAGGGCCATGTTGGGGGTCTGGACCTTCCTACCTTTAAGGCTACCTCTGGGTGTGAGGGTGAGCTCAGGGACACCAGTCTTAGGGTCTACATAGGGTTTCCTGTGTTCCCTGGCTATGTGTAAACACCCATTCCTGATTCAATAACCAACCTTACCATTCCTCTTTTGTCAAACTCAGTCTGACTCAGCCTGCAGGGTGGGCCCATCTTGTGCAGAAGATCGCAGACAAGATGAGGGGTCTGCGCTCTGAGATGCTGCAGCAGCTGCAACAAGTCATGGGCCTTTTGGTGGCAGCCCAATTTCCATCAGAACCAAGGTGGCCCTCCCTGACAAGTTTTCAGGGGGGCGGGGGCAGGATAGGTTCTGGGTATTTAAGAGAGCCTGTCCAAATACATGTGACATATATCCATGTATTTTAAACGTCACTCCTCAACATTGAAAAAAAATATCAGGGAACTAGGGAATTCACAAGATCGATAGGCATTTTAATGAGATGCAAATTGTTAAAGCAGTTTTCAAAGTATCTCAAATTATTCAGTATTGACTATGAACACCACTTACACACGTTGTCATGCTATCAGTGAGGCTATTAATAGTTGTCTGAGAAATTTTCTGCACAAAATACACTTGGGCAAATCATCAAGATCTGTTGCTAGCAGCTCCTTTTGCAATTGTTGCCCAAAGGCATTCTTGAGGTGTTTGGTGGGAGAACAGACAAACTGAAGACCAAGGTAGTTTTAAACTGTTCCACATATGCAGACTGAAGCTATTTCCTTTTTTTTTTGGATCAATCCAGATGTTCTTGGGTTATTCTCTTGTTTTTACATAAAAAACACAGGACATTCCACTGCTAAAAGTTTGCATTTTTAGCAACCAAGTTGAATTGTTTAATGGTTATGTAAGAATTGTAGAGGTGAAAACAAGTGCACCCCGCTGGGAGCCCATTTTGATTGATACTTTAGCAGTTTAAATTTTATTTTTATATTTTAGGCTAAAAGCCATTTTCAGTCATAATTGAATGTCTGCTGGGCTATTTTGTGTTTCAAACGAAGTTGAAGACTGTCAGTTTAATTTAAGACCTGAGACTCGAGTTTATCATATACCTAGAACTAAGTTTTCCAAATTGACTATTGCACAGTATTCACATCACCAACCCCAAAGTACTAAAGCATGGCACAAGTTTATGTTATGTAAACTTTTTTTCTTTTAAGTAGCTGATGCATTTCCAAGTCACATGTTGTCTTCAATGTTTAATTGGAGAAATGTACCAGTGGGTCATGTATCATGCACTGGTGGCAATACTCTAACATACTTACCTTCCAAGTGAATCTTGCTGTGGACAGCGAACAGCCTCTTTTCTAAGGGAGCGGTTCGTGTGGCATCACAGCGACATCACCCAGAGGCCCGCCAATAGAAGCGGAGGGGCGGAGAGCAGGCGCATGAAAGACACGCCCACCTTGTTGCCGGAGGACGCAGGTACGATGTTGTTCATCGTTCCTGGGGTGTCACACGTAGCGATGTGTGCTGCCTCAGGAATGACGAACAACCTGCATCCAAAAGCATCAACGACATTTGGGAAATGGACGACGTGTCAACAATCAACGATTTGGTAAGTATTTTGCATCATTAGCAGTCGCTCGTACGTGTCACACGCAACAACGTCTCTAACGAGGCTGGATGTGCGTCACGAATTCTGTGACCCCAACGACATCTCGTTAGCAATGTCGTTGCGTGTAACGGGGCCTTAAGGATGTGGTCATTCAAAGATCATGCCTGCTAACATTAGGTAAATTATTGGTATTTCATGTTACGAGGGGGACCCGGGAAAGCGTGCCAAGATGGTATATGGACAGCTTCCGCCGGTCAAGGTCCACTGTGCGGTGTAAGGGACCGCTGCTATGGTGGGAGAAGAGTGAGCGGGTTGCTGCTAGCAATCGTCTGGAATGTCACAGACGATCTGCGTACACCTGTCCGCCCTAACCCGTGAGGGTTGTATGGCACGGGGCTCACAACTCGGTGTACCTGTTGCACGGGACGCACAGAGGTGCCTACGCACGTGTGCCAGCGGGAGTCACAGGAATATGGCACGAGGGTAGCACAGAGGTGCCCACACACGTGTGCTTCAGAAACCAGGTGAGTCCGACAGAGATTCAAGGAGCTCACCTAGGACAGGAACACAGCCTGTTAAACGGAATACTGCCGGAGCAGCAAGGCAGGGGCGAGACCTGCAAAATACAATGTCTGTACAGTGGCGTGGCAGCACGCTGCCAGACATCCAAACATAGAAGGACGGTCGCGCGCCGCCATGATGGCAGGAGGGGTTTTTAAGGAGATGTAGCTCCAGCCAAGGGCGGGCGCGAGACGGATGTGACCCAATCATGATCTGTGACCTCCTGGCCTGGCCAGTCAGGATTCAGCACATCACCAGCCTCGTTATCTAGCCGTGTGATACCAGTGAGCGAATCAGAAGACGTCACGTGGGGCACATGCTCAACCTCCTGCCTCTGGGTCATAAAGGCGGGATCTTCGGTTTCACAATGTGCAGAGCTAAGGGAACTCTTGCTGCTGCTTCCCTGAGCATCTATCCTTTGCACACTGTGCAACCACTCCGACCCTCTGCGATGCTGAGCATGAGGACACGTGGCAGGCAAGGGATGGGAGACCACTCCATTCCTTACAAGGAGTAAACCACTAGGTGTCACCCTTCTGCTGCATCTAGGAAGAGGAAACTCCTGCAGTCTCCCAGGCCTTTGGCGCTGCTGAGTAGGAGGGCTCGCGGCAGACAAGGAATGGGGGACCACCTCATTCCTTGCAAGAGGAGAGCCACAAGATGTAACAATTTCATATTTCTGAATTAGTTTGCTAAATTTGGCAGAAACCACATAAAATTTTGCTCTGAAAATTACTGTTTAATTTTAAAAATGAATTAAATTTATTCTTAACCCGATTTTTAGTTCCAGCAAAAAGTTTACAGTTTTTTTTTAATTCAAGTACAAAAATAAAGTAATGAATTCTTATTCTGTTTGGTTTAGTAAATAATTTGTACAACTTTTCCGTCACCCTTTTCTGATGAATGCACAGCTCATATAGGGAGACAAGTCTTGCAAAAGTTCTTCTCACCCAAGAGCAAATGAGAGGGAACCAACTAGGGGTCTGATATAGAAGAGTTAATGTTTTTTATTCTCTGTTCTACATTTTATTTAGTGTTAGCTAGTCTTATAATATTATATTCTCATATTCAAGGTTTCATTTTGTTCTAATATTTTCCTATTTTATATACAATTTTCTGAGAAAACTGTGCAATGGGTAAAATACTGCGAAAGCCATGGTAAAGACAAGGGCTACAACAATGCTCTATGACAGTTTCACGTTCCTCTTATATGTTATATAAACCATAATCTGAGTAATTTATGATAAAATCTATAGTAGATTCCTATTCACAGTGCCTGAAAATGTTTCTGTTTTGAGATGAGTGAAAGGGAAAGGTCATTTAGTGTTAACTCTAAATGTCACAGGTTTGGTCATGCATGGGCATAATGAGCACACTTGCAATGAACACCAACAGTTTTGTGTGTAATATATTGGCTAGTAGTTCCAAAGACCTGTAGCAAAGGTGTTTCATTGTGTCTATCATATATTCTAACAACCATGCTTATTTGAAAATAATACAGGGTCTTATAATTTTTTTGTTTCCAAAAGATGTGCTAGGGCTTTTTTTCAGAGGATGTCTTATATTATTTATTGGCGTCAGTGATTACGTCGCCCGGTAATGCAAAATGAATATTCACTCCTTTATCCTACTAACACTTTTGTGCTGATGTCCATGATTGGAAAGCGCTTTAATGGAAAATAAATATTTACTCATCCATAATTCTGCCCACTCCACTGTGTTGACTAGAGTTGAGCACGGTTCGAGGTTCGAGGTTCTCCAGTTCGCGGCTCGAGTGATTTTGGGGGCTGTTCTAGATAGAACTAGAACTCGAGCTTTTTGCTAAAGCTCGATAGTTCTAGATACGTTCGAGAACGGTTCTAGCAGCAAAAAGACCAGCTAATTACTAGCTGGCTTTCCGCTGTAATAGTGTAAGTCACTCTGTGACTCACACTATTATGAAATTTCAGTGTATAGTGTGCGGGAACAGCGCATTCAGATCACTGCTGTATGGATAATGGCGATCGCCATTTTTTTTTTTTTCCTTGTCTTCCTTCCCTAAGCGTGCGCTTGAAGTGGGGCGGGCCAGCATGTCAGCCAATCCCAGACACACACACAGCTAAGTGTACTTTTAGCCAGAGAAGTAACGGCATGTGTGATAGGATGTCCATGTCACATGTCCCTGCATTATAAAAATGAGTATCTGCCCGTCCGGACGCCATTATCTGTCTTCTGCGTCCTTGGTGTCAGTCACCGCTGGTGCAGTGCCTATCTCCGATACTGCTGTGTACCCTCTATACACAGCGCTGTACAGAATAGGGATAGCACTTTCTATCAGTCCTTCTAAGGGCTAATACCGGCAGGGTTAGAGCCATAGGTGACAGGTCCGTGAAAACAGAGTTTAACAGCTACACAAGATGACAGCTAGTGATGAGCGAGTACTAAAAAGCTCGGGTGCTCGAAGCTCGGGCCGAGCCTCCCAAGATACTTGTGTACTCGGCCCGAGCAACGAGCCCAATGTTATCCTATGGGAGACCCGAGTATTTTTGTGAAATGACCACCGGCAGCATGTAGAAACCATAAAAATGTCACAAAAGTCTCAGAAGAGTGCTCAAATGACATGGCAACAGCATGGGGAAGACCCCTTGAAGCATTTATCACTCAAAAGTCACAGCTGTGAACAATTTTGTCCGCGTTTCACGCCATTATTACGGACTCACCAGAAAACCTTCCAAAATGACCCCAAAATGATTTTTCATGGCAGAAATGTTAAGGGCACATACCCAATAGTGAGATAGAGCTGGTGTATGTTACTTTTGGAGATTAATACATGAAAGATTTTACGTGAAAACATTGTGTGGCACTCCGATGTCCCTGAGAAGAGACGTACATGAAGGCCTCTTGAGTCTAATGTGCCCATTTTGAGGAAGTGAGTCTTTGTAGTATTTTCCTTTGCCAGGGCAGTCCAAAATTGTGAGGTTCACCAATGCCCCTGCATAGAGACGTGCATGAGGGCCTGTAAACCTGAAGTGCCCATTGGAAGGAAGTGGGTGTATTATAGTATAGCCCTTTGGCAGGGCAGCCAAAAATTGGGAGGCTCCACGTTGTCCCTGGGTAGAGACGTGCATGAGGGCATGTAAACCTGAAGTGCCCATTGGAAGGAAGTGGTTGTATTATAGTATAGCCCTTTGGCAGGGCAGCCAAAAATTGGGAGGCTCCACGTTGTCCCTGGGTAGAGACGTGCATGAGGGCCTGTAAACCTGAAGTGCCCATTGGAAGGAAGTGGGTGTATTATAGTATAGCCCTTTGGCAGGGCAGCCAAAAATTGGGAGGCTCCACGTTGTCCCTGGGTAGAGACGTGCATGAGGGCCTGTAAACCTGAAGTGCCCATTGGAAGGAAGTGGGTCTATTGTAGTATAGCCCTTTGGCAGGGCAGCCAAAAATTGGGAGGCTCCACGTTGTCCCTGGGTGAAGACGTGCATGAGGGCCTGTAAACCTGAAGTGCCCATTGGAAGGAAGTGGGTGTATTATAGTATAGCCCTTTGGCAGGGCAGCCAAAAATTGGGAGGCTCCACGTTGTCCCTGGGTAGAGACGTGCATGAGGGCCTGTAAACCTGAAGTGCCCATTGGAAGGAAGTGGGTCTATTGTAGTATAGCCCTTAGGCAGGGCAGCCAAAAATTGGGAGGCTCCACGCTGTCCCTGGGTAGAGACGTGCATGAGGGCCTCAAAACATTAAGTGTCCATTGTCAGGAAGTGGGTGTATTATAGTATAGCCCTTAGGCAGGGCAGCCAAAAATTGGGAGGCTCTACGTTGTCCCTGGGTAGAGACGTGCATGAGGGCCTCAAAACATTAAGTGTCCATTGTCAGGAAGTGGGTGTATTATAGTATAGCCCTTAGGCAGGGCAGCCAAAAATTGGGAGGCTCCACGTTGTCCCTGGGTAGAGACGTGCATGAGGGCCTCAAAACATTAAGTGTCCATTGTCAGGAAGTGGGTGTATTATAGTATAGCCCTTAGGCAGGGCAGCCAAAAATTGGGAGGCTCCACGTTGTCCCTGGATAGAGACGTGCATGAGGGCCTCAAAACATTGTTCCCATTGCAAAGGAGCGGGTCTCCTGTCGTTGTAATGTCCATTCTGCAAAGAATGGGCGAAAAAATTTACCACTGGGGGTATACCTGAAACAAAGGCCTAAGTATTGCAATTTGTAACGGTCATCATCATGGTGGCGCATGAGGAGAAGGAGGAGCAGTCCAGCGATTATCCAAAGTCCAGAAGTGTGTACCCATGGGTGAGTGGAGGTACATGGCAAACTTTAAATTCCGCTCTCATTTGCTGGTGGTGTGGTGAAGTCTGGCCCAATCCAACCCTTGTTCATCTTGATCAGAGTCAGCCTGTCAGCATTTTCAGTTGACAGGCGGGTGCGTTTATCTGTAATGATTCCACCTGCGGCACTAAAAACACGCTCTGACAAAACGCTAGCAGCAGGGCAGGCCAGGACTTCCAAGGCGTAGAGAGCCAATTCATGCCACGTGTCCAGCTTGGATACCCAATAATTGTAAGGCACAGAGGAATGTCGGAGTACAGTTGTTCGATCTGCAAGGTACTCCTTCAGCATCTGGGCAAACTTAGGATTTCTTGTGGCACTACCCCGCACCTCAGGGGCTGTGGTACGTGAGGGGCTGAGAAAACTGTCCCACATCTTAAAGACTGTTCCCCTACCTCTGGCGGATTGGACTTGTGCCTCTCTCGGCTGTACGCCTTGGTTGTCCACTGATTCCTGACCTATGCCGCTAGCGTTTTGTGAGGGGAATGCTTTGCCTACTTCCGTGACTATGGCCTTCCGGAACTGCTGCATTTTGGTTGACCTCTCCTCCACGGGAATAAGAGACAAAAAGTTCTCCTTGTAGCGTGGGTCTAACAGTGTTACCAACCAGTAATGATTGTCGGCCAAGATGTTCTTAACGCGAGGGTCACGAGACAGGCAGCTTACCATAAAGTCAGCCATGTGCGCCAGACTCTTAACAGCCAGGACTTCAGTAGCCTGACCAACAAGATGACTGAACATGCTGTCCTCCTCCTCCTCCTCCTCCTCATCTACCCTGTCCTCTGGCCAGCCACGCTGAACCGAGGATATGACTGGTGTGCATGTCATATCCTCAATTTGGCCGGAGAGTTGCTCCATGTCTTCATCCTCCTCCTCGTCATAGTCCTCCACTGCACGTTGTGATGAGACGAGGCTGGGCTGTGTGTTATCATCACCCACACCCACTACTGTTTCTTGCTGCAACTCATCGCGCTCCGCCTGCAATGCATCATGTTTGTTTTTCAGCAGAGACCGTTTTAGAAGGCAGAGTAGCGGTATGGTGACGCTAATAATGGCATCATCACCACTCACCATCTTGGTGGAGTCCTCAAAGTTTTGGAGGATGGTACATAGGTCTGACATCCATCTCCACTCCTCAGGTGTTATGTGTGGAGTTTGACCCATTTCCCGACGGCTTAGGTGATGCAGGTACTCAACAACTGCCCTCTTCTGCTCACATATCCTGACCAACATGTGCAGAGTTGAATTCCAACGCGTGGGGACATCACACACCAGTCTGTGAGCCGGAAGATGCAAACTGCACTGAAAGCCGGCAAGGCCGGCTGAAGCAGTAGGTGACTTTCGAAAATGTGCAGACAGGCGGCGAACTTTTACCAGCAGATCAGACAGCTCTGGGTATGACTTTAGAAACCGCTGAACCACGAGGTTGAGCACATGGGCCACGCATGGAACATGTGTCAGCTGGCCTCGCCTCAAAGCCGCCACCAGGTTCCGGCCATTGTCACACACGACCTTTCCTGGCTTTAGGTTCAGAGGTGTGAGCCAGTGATCTGCCTGCTGTTTCAGAGCTGTCCACAGCTCTTCTGCATTGTGGGGTTTGTCACCTATGCAGATTAGCTTCAGCACAGCCTGTTGCCGCTTCGCCGAGGCAGTGCTGCAGTGCTTCCAGCTTGTGACTGGTGTGGAGGGTACAGTGGATGAGGATGCGCAGGAGGAGGAGGAGGCTGAAGAGCATGACATTCCGGAGCTGTAGAGTGTGGGTGAAACACTGACTGAGGTAGGGCCTGCAAACCTTGGTGTGGGAAGGACGTGTTCCGTCCCTCGCTCAGACTGGGTCCCAGCTTCCACAATATTAACCCAGTGTGCCGTCAACGAGATGTAGCGGCCTTGCCCACAAGCACTTGTCCACGTGTCTGTGGTTAGGTGGACCTTGGGTGAAACAGCGTTGTTCAGGGCACGTGTGATGTTTTGTGACACGTGGTTATGCAACGCGGGGACGGCACACCGGGAGAAATAGTGGCGGCTGGGGACCGAGTAACGTGGGACAGCTGCCGCCATCAGGTCACGGAATGCTTCTGTCTCCACCAGCCTAAAAGGCAACATTTCCAGCGCAAGCAGTCGCGAAATGTTAGCATTTAGAACTGTGGCATGTGGGGTGTTGGCAGTGTATTTGCGCCTGCGTTCAAAGGTTTGCTGAATGGATAACTGAACGCTGCGCTGGGACAAGGACGTGCTTGATGATGGTGTTCTTTCTGCGTAGGCAACTGCAGGTGAAGGAGTGGAGGAGGCTTGTTCGCAGGCAGCATGGACAGGGGATTGGCTCGCATGCACAACCAGCGAAGACGTAGCAGTGACATCAGCAAGCACTGCTCCTCGACTCTGTTGTACCTGACATGTGCCTGATCATGCTGGTGGTGGTCAGGCTGCTAGTTTTGGTACCCCTGCTGATGCTGGCACGGCAGGTGTTGCAAATGGCCTTTTTTGAATCATCTGGATCCAACTTAAAAAACTGCCAGACTCGGGAAGACCTAACATTTGTACAGGCACCTTGTGTCGTCGTGTTGTTCCGGGGAACGGTTGCCTGACTTCTGCCTGGGGCCACCACCCTGCTTCTTACTGCCTGTTGTGATGCTACGCCTCCCTCCCCCTGTGCACTGCTGTCCTCGCTCTGCATATCCTCCTGCCAGGTTGGGTCAGTTACTGGATCATCCACCACGTCGTCTTCCTCTTCCGCACCCCGCTCCTCCTCCTGACTTCCTGACAATTGTGTCTCATCATCGTCCACCCCTTGTTGAGACACGTTGCCAACTTCGTGAGAACGTGGCTGCTCAAATATTTGGCCATCTGTACAGACGATCTCCTCATGACCCACTTCAATATGAGCTGGCGAGAGGCCAGAATGTGTGAATGGAAACGTGAACAGCTCTTCCGAGTGTCCAAGTGTGGGATCATTAATGTCCGAGGAGGACGTGTACTCAGCCTGGTGGTAGGAAGGAGGATCAGGTTCAGAAATGTGCGGTGCAGTATCACGGCTACTGACACTTGACCGTGTGGAAGACAGAGTGTTTGTGGTGGTGCCAATCTGACTGGAAGCATTATCTGCTATCCAACTAACAACCTGTTGACACTGGTCTTGGTTCAAGAGCGGTGTACTGCTGCGGTCCCCAAGAATTTGGGACAGGACGTGCGAGCGACTAGATGTGGCCCTTTGTTGTGGCGAAATTAGAGCTTGCCCACGACCTCGGCCTCTGCCTGCACCACCATCACGTCCACTTCCTTGTTCCTTGCCAATGCCCTTGCGCATTTTGCAATGCTGTGCACTGCTGACGTGTATATTCACTATTTGTGCGTTATATCAAAGTTTGTGGAAATTGCACACAAGTGCACCTGTACGCTGCCACCGACAGGCACACACATGCGGTTTTAAAAACCAAGCACGGACGCAATAAGAACCTAACAGGTTTTTTTTGGGGAGCGACAATTACAGACAAGTCAGACACTATCTGGACTGTTTTACACTGTGTACACCAGCCCCAGATATGATGAAGGCTGGTATACGGTCACCACTAGGAATGGCTATATATACCCTGCCTGCCTGCCTGCCTGTATACTGGTACAAAAGTCCTGACAAGGACTCTTCTGGTCACTAGCCTGTATTCAGACCTGGCTATACCCTGCCTGTATATAGCAACAATAGTCCTGAGAAGGACTCTGCTACTGTACTCCGACCTGGCTATACCCTGCCTGCCTGTATGCAACTAGAATAGTCCTGAGAAGGACTTTTGGTCACACTGTTTGCAGCCCTGCAACTGAAAAAGCTATAAAGGGCCGCAAAGCTTTCCCTGAATCAGCGACACTCTCCCTGCACTGACTGTCTGGATAGCTGTGAGCAGAGCACAGCGCGCCGGCCGGTATAAAGGCTCGGTCACGCTGTGCAGGCCGGCCAATCACTGCAATTCCACAACTAACAGGGCTGTGGCATTGCAGTGGTCTGCCAGCCAATCCCTGCATGAGGGCTGGCTCTCAAAAGAGCGCCAACATGCAGAAATGAAGACCACGAGTACAGCACGAGTATCGCGAGATTACTCGGTCCCCGCCGAGCAGCCCGAGTACAGCGATACTCGTGCGAGTACCGAGTAGTTACAAGCATGCTCGCTCATCACTAATGACAGCGTCTATGTAGCTAAGGTCAGGGATTTCCTCGCTGCATTTCCCCATTAGGAGGGATAGAAAGGCAGGCTTCCTTTCCTCTACCCAGACCCACAACCCTGCCACTGTACCCTCCTGCCCTTTGCACACTCAAACTCATTGTTACTAAGCCATTATACTGGCAAACACTGAGTGAACTTAGTGGCATCCTAAACGTGGCTGTTGGACTTCTGTATTGTCCCACTAGTGCAAAGATATTTGCAGCACGTCTGCCTGCATTGCACACTCAAACTCATTGTTACTAAGCTATTATACTAGCAACCACTGAGTGAACGTAGTGGCATCCTAAACGTGGCTGTTGGACTTCTGTATTGTCCCACTAGTGCAAAGATATTTGCAGCACGTCTGCCTGCATTGCACACTCAACTCATTGTTACTAAGCAATTATACTAGCAAACACTGAATGAACTTAGTGGCATCCTAAACGTGGCTGTTGGACTTCTGTATTGTCCCACTAGTGCAAAGATATTTGCAGCACGTCTGCCTGCATTGCACACTCAAACTCATTGTTACTAAGCCATTATACTAGCAAACACTGAGTGAACTTAGTGGCATCCTAAACGTGGCTGTTGGACTTCTGTATTGTTCCACTAGTGCAAAGATATTTGCAGCACGTCTGCCTGCATTGCACACTCAAACTCATTGTTACTAAGCCATAACACTAGCAAACACTGCTGCCAGTTTAAGGGCCGTAGTTGCATTGTCAGGGATAATTACTGTTGTTTATTCTCCTGTTAATAAAGCTAGACCACCGCTGAAATCTACACCACCTCTCAATTTTTACTACCACATTTTAAGTGCACAATCTTGTCGCAATCAAAATGAGTGGCAAAATGACAGATGCTGGTGGAAAGGGGAAGAGGCGTGTTGGAAAAGGAAAAAAAGGGTTTGTCCGTGGGGAAGGTGGCAAAGCTCCATTAACATCTGCTGAAGATAGACCATCTTCCAGCAAAAGTAAGATGTCTACTACTTACCGTGGACAATCCGATGTGCTCCCTTTTTTACGGACACGAACAACTAGAACAAGGGTAGATGATGGACAAAAAAGGAAAATGCTTGAATGGATCTCAAGTGGTCCAACAAGTGCCCTCTCCGCCACCTTAACTACCGCATCCAAAAAACACCAGTCCTCTGAGTTGTCATCCCAATCAAACTTGCTTTCTCCCAGCTCTGAATTCTCCATCAGCCCTGCACAGTATGGTGGAACTGAGATGGCTGAGTCTGGAGAGCTGTTCAGTCACACTATAGCCTGGGAATCAGAGGTCTGCTCCCAAGCTACAGTGAGTACAGACCAGGAAATGGTCTGCAGTGATGCCCAGAACCTTTGTGACTCTGATTCAGGCCTTGAGGACCAAGTTTCTGAGCATAATGTTGACCCTTTTTCACAAACTGTAACACCTGTTGTTATAGACAATGAGGAACATACTGATGACGATGAGACGCAGATACCAGATTGGGATGACAACTTAAATATTCGGTCAGGGCAAGAAGAGGCTCGGTCTGAGGGTGAGGGGAGTGCAAACACAACAATTAATGAGGAATTTCTAGATCCCACCTACTGTCAACCCACAGTCAGGCCCTCGAGGAGGTCAACAGAGACGGTGGAGGAGGATGAAACTGACGACGAAGTTACCTTGCGCCTTCCTGGACAGAGTAGGAGTACTGGTAGCACGTCTACAACTGCATCCTCAGCCACCACTGTGCCTCTGAGAACTAGTCGGGGTGGATCAGCAGGTCGCATGCCCTCTAAGCCTTGCCTAGCCTGGTCCTTTTTTGACATAGCAAAAGATCGTCCAAATTATGTGATCTGTAAAATTTGTCATGAATCTGTTAGTAGAGGGCAAAACCTCAGCAGTTTGACAACTTCTTCCATGAATCGTCACATGAATAAATATCATATGTCCCAGTGGGAAGCTCACCGTGCTGCAATGCGGCCTAGCGGAGCAAACCATCCACCGCCTGCCCCTTCCAGTGCATCCGCGCGCTCTTCATCTTCTAGGACTGTGGGGACAGCTGTCACACCTGGTTTTCCACGCACAACTTCCACCACTGTAGCCGCAACAGGCAGTTTGCTTGGTAGGTCGTCAGTTGATTTGGAAGGGGAAACAAGTACGTGTGTACAGCTCTCTCAGACATCGATAGCACCAATGTTTGATGAAGGCGACATCATGTCTACTCCTGCACTTTCCTCACAAAGCTGCATTTTTCCAGGGACACCCTACTCAACACCGTCTACACACAGCAGCCAGATCTCTGTCCCTCAGATGTGGACAAATAAAAGGCCATTTCCTGCGACCCATGACAAAGCTAAGAGGTTGACTTTATCCCTCTGTAAGCTCTTGGCTACGGAAATGCTGCCTTTCCGCCTGGTGGACACACAGGATTTTAGAGACCTTATGTCTGTCGCTGTGACCCAGTACCAGATGCCCAGTCGCCACTACTTCTCTAAAAAAGGTGTGCCCGCGCTACACCAGCATGTCGCACACAACATCACCGATTCCTTGAGAAATTCTGTGTGTGAACGGGTGCATTTCACCACCGATACTTGGACCAGTAAGCATGGACAGGGATGTTACATGTCGATGACTGGGCACTGGGTAACTATGGTGATAGATGGTGAAGGGTCTGCTGCACAAGTCTTGCCGTCCCCACGACTTGTGTGTCAATCCTCTGTTTGTCCAAGTTCCGCCACTGCTTCTGCCTCCTCCACCTCATCTGAATCCTCCACCTCCGCCCCAAGCCTGCCTGGTCAGGCCACCAGTGTTCGCACTGCGCAGAAGGAATCACGCACCCCTCATTACTATGCTGGCAGCAGAGCGCAACGGCATCAGGCGGTCTTTAGCTTGACATGTCATGGAAATAGGAGTCACACAGCGGCTGAGTTGTGGGCAGCTCTGGAGACTGAGTTTAATAAATGGTTGTCTCCACTCAACCTGCAGCCTGGTAAGGCCGTGTGCGACAATGCTGCAAACCTGGGTGCGGCCCTTCGCCTGGGCAAGGTGACACACGTGCCTTGTATGGCTCACGTGTTGAACCTTGTTGTCCAGCAATTTTTAACACACTATCCCGGCCTAGATGTCCTTCTGACCAGGGCACGAAAACTGTCTGCTCACTTCCGCCGTTTAACCGCCGCAGCTGAGCAACTTGCATCGCTCCAGAAGTCTTTCGGCCTGCCGGTTCATCGCCTGAAATGCGATGTGCCGACACGCTGGAATTCGACTCTCCACATGTTACAGCGTCTGTGGCAGCACCGCCGAGCCCTGGTGCAATACGTCATGACGTATAGCCTGGGCCAACGAGATGCAGAGGTGGGGAAGATCATCCTGATGGAGTGGTCTCAGATCAAGGACCTATGCACCCTTCTGCACAGTTTCGACATGGCGACGAATATGTTTAGTGCTGACAATGCCATTATCAGCATGACAATTCCAGTCATTTACATGCTGGAGCACACGCTAAACACTATTCGGAGTCAGGGGGTGGGACAACAGGAAGGGGAGGAACTACAGGAGGATTCATATGCGCAAGACACAACAACATCACCAAGGTCCAGACGTTCATCATCACCAACGCGGCAGGCATGGGACCATGGGGGACAGGGATCAACAAGGGCGCATGGTACAAGGCGAAATGTTGAGGAAGGTGCAGGAGAACATGAAGAAATGGAGGACGAACTGTCCATGGACATGGAAGACTCAGCGGATGAGGGAGACCTTGGTCAAATTTCAGTTGAAAGAGGTTGGGGGGAGATGTCGGAGGAAGAAAGAATGGTTAGCACCTCTATGCCACAAACACAGCGTGGACTTGGTCCGCATGGCTGCGCAAGACACATGAGCGCCTTCTTGCTGCACTACCTCCAACATGACCCTCGTATTGTCAAAATTAGAAGTGATGATGACTACTGGCTTGCCACACTACTACATCCCCGGTACAAGTCCAAATTTTGTGACATAATTCCAGCCATAGAAAGGGACGCACGTATGCAGGAGTATCAGCAGAAGCTGTTACTCGATCTTAGCTCGGCTTTTCCACCAAACAATCGTGCAGGTGCAGGGAGTGAATCTCCCAGTTGTAACTTGACAAACATGGGATGGTCTCGTCATCTTCAACAGTCTACCCATACCAGTAGCACCATATCTGGTGCTGGTAACAGCAATTTTATGGAATCTTTTCATAATTTTTTTAGACCGTCCTTTGCAAGGCCACCAGAGACAACAAGTCTGACACATAGTCAACGGCTGGAGAGGATGATACAGGAGTATCTGCAAATGAACATTGATGCCATGACTTTGCAAATAGAGCCTTGCTCATTTTGGGCTTCAAATCTTGAAAAATGGCCAGAGCTCTCAACTTACGCCTTGGAGATTTTGTCGTGTCCAGCTGCCAGCGTTGTCTCTGAACGTGTCTTCAGTGCTGCTGGGTGTGTGCTGACAGATAAGCGCACTCGTCTGTCCAGTGACAATGTGGACAGACTAACGTTCATCAAAATGAACAAGTCATGGATCCACAAGGAATTTACTACCCCTGTGTCATCCTGGGAAGAGTAAATGTTTGTGGATTTGGAATGTGCTTGATGCAAATCAAAACATCCTGTTTGCAACTAGGGCACAAGTGCTGCCACTGATGGGGTGTCTGTGTGGCCCAATTTTTTGAAAAAATGTGATACTCCGCTTGGAGTAACCCTTGCTTACATTGTTTTTAAAAATGATCCAAGATGCACAGCGCTGGGATCAGGAAAGACTTTGCTACCTACCCCAGTGTCCTCCTGGGGACGGTTAAGTATGGCGTATTTTTGAATGTGCTTGATGCAAATCTAGCTGTGAAGTGTACAACTGGGGCACAACAGCTGCCACTGAATGGCTGGGTGTGTGTGGGGCCCAATTTTTGGAAAAAAGGGAGACTCCGCTTGGAGTAACCCTTGCTTGCCGTGTTTTTAAAAATGATCCAAGATGAACAGATCTGGGATCCGGAAATACTTTGCTACCTACCCCGGGGTCATCCTGGAAACGGTTAAGTATGGCGTATTTTTGAATGTGCTTGATGCAAATCTAGCTGTGAAGTGTACAACTGGGGCACAACTGCTGCCACTGAATGGATGGGTGTGTGTGTGGCCCAATTTTTGGAAAAAAGGGAGAACCCCGCTTGGAGTCACCTTGTGGTGTTTTACATGATTTTAGAAGGGCGTGCCATGCCTATATCTGTGTCTCCTCCTCTTTTCCCTTGTCCAGCTCTTTTGTTTTCGCATGAGTATATGTCCTTGTCACTTTCCCATGTGTTTGTGTTGTGTTGTGAGTTGTTTGTCACCTTTTGGACACCTTTGAGGGTGTTTTCTAGGTGTTTTTATGTGTTTGTGATTGCCTGCCATTGTTTCCTATGCGGTTCGAGTTCGGTTCGTCGAACGTTCGACGAACCGAACTCAAACGGGACCTCCGTTCGACGAACCGAACTCGAGCCGAACCACGGCCGGTTCGCTTATCTCTAGTGTTGACATCCGTTATTGAAATATTAATTTAAAATGAATATTCACCTTGCTCCTCTGTCCATGATCCTGCCTACTTCTCTGTGCTGTTGTCAGTGATTGGTAAGTGTGTGTTAATTGCGAATGAGTATGTATCCCACTTGCCTGCCCATATTCCTGGCCACCCCTCTGTACTGACATCAGTGTTTCAGTGAGACTGCTGTATTACTGCCTGAGCAACACATCACATTGCTTGGACTGGCAGGCTGCTCTTCTGACCCGAGCATGTCAGCTTGTTTTTCTATGCAGGTGTCATGCTCAGGTGAGGAGAATCATCAGCCAGTCTGAGGATTGTGATATGATTTTCGGGCGGTAATGTGGCAGTTTGACTGAATCACTGATACCGGCTTACAGCAACACAACTTAGAAATGTACACCAAAAAAGTTACATATCCTTAAAGGGCGGCCCAATCCCTATTTACAGATACTATTATAGTATTTTGCGCCATTAGGGCTTATTTTTAGAGTAGGGCTTAGGGGCACTTTGCACGTTGCGACATCGCAAGCCGATGCTGCGATGTCGCACGCGATAGTCCCCACCCCCGTCGCAGCAGTGATATCCTTGTGATAGTTGCCGTAGCGAACATTATCGCTACGGCAGCTTCACATGGACTCACCTGTCCTGGGACGTAGCTCTGACCGGCGACCCGCCTCCTTATTAAGGGGGCGGGTCGTGCGGCGTCACTGCGACGTCACACGGCAGGCGGCCAATAGGAGCGGAGGGGCGGAGATGAGCGGGATGTAAACATCCCGCCCACCTCCTTCCTTCCACTTATCCTACGGAAGCCGCGGTGACGCCGGTAGGAGATGTTCCTCGCTCCTGCGACTTCACACACAGCGATGTGTGCTGCCGCAGGAGCGAGGAACAACATCGGACTATCGCGTCAGCGTAATTATGAATTACGCCGACGCTGCACCGATGATACGATTATGATGCTTTTGCGCTCGTTAATCGTACCATCTAGGCTTTACACACTACGATGTCGCATGCGATGCCGGATGTGCGTCACTTTCAATTTGACCCCACCGACATCGCACCTGCGATGTCGTAGTGTGCAAAGCCCGCCTTAGAGTTGAGCGTGTATTTAACTATTCGTACTCGCTATACTCATAAAGAATACTGTCTAATATACACGCGTATTCATTCTGAATATTCCTCACCTATTGTACCATCACCCATTCCCTGTAGACTGTAAGCCCTCGCGGGCAGGGTCCTCTCTCCTCCTGTACCAGTCTGTTATGTACTGTTAATGATTGTTGTACGTATACCCTTTCACTTGTAAAGCGCCATGGAATAAATGGCGCTATAATAATAAATAATAATAAATAATAATAATAATAATAGTGTGTGCAATGCAAGTCAGTGGGGAGAACTCGCAATGTAACGAGTAACCCGAATTACGCACTATTTGCTACTCACACGAAAAGTATGGCATTCGGGTTACTCGTTACATTGCGAGTTTTTCCCCAATGACTTGCATTGCACACGCTATTCGGAATGAATACGCGTGTATTAGACAGTATTGATTATGACTATAGTGAGTACAAATAGTTGGGTACTCGCTCAACTCTAGCAGGGCTTAAATTATATGCCTACTCCAACAAGGGTGAAAAGTCCTGCAAGGTCATTTTTTCTGGGTAAGTTTTATTTTCTAGGAAAGCACAGTAGCAGTAAAAAATAACAACTAAAAACATCTAAAAACAGTCAACAAACTGTTTTTTAGTCAACAAACTCTTTTTAGATGTTTTTTTTTATTTTTTACTGTTCTGTGTGGATATTTTTGTATGTATGAAATTTGTGCCAATAAAATATATTTTTGATGATCTGAACAAAATCTTTTTGGTTGATCCCTCTATACAGCAATTCTTTTTCTTTCGTTCTACAAATGTGATAGTGTACTATACATTAGGTGACTATTAGACCACTACACACCATAAACTTGGGAGTAGGAAGAATGTAATGTTACATGTGAAAAACTCTTCATGGCATTGCCCACATGTTCTCGTCAGATTTGAAGAATTAAATGTAATGTCCAAATCTGTATTGCAAATTAAATTAGTTGTCTCATGCCAAGCCTAAGGCATTAATCAGCATCCAGACAGGTGTTTGTGTGGCGCCCCTGACCTGGTCAGGCACCACTGAGTACTGCACCCATGCTGAGTCAATACAACACAGGTAATCCAAGAGGCTGATTAGGGTGTGGACACACGGAACACTAATAACCAGGACACACACACAGCTAGAGGGGACCCCTGAACAGACTCAGGGAGGGGGCGTGGCCCTCGCCTTACAGCTAGTGGTGGGTGGTGTCACTGGGAACAAGGGAGTTGTGCGGAGGCAGCCAAAGGAGAAGGAATAGGAGGAGTTGCATCTGGAGGGCAGAGCAGGGGAGCAGGGCCCTTCCAGACACTGCACCGTTCGTGGCTGCTGGCGGGGGAGAAGGGCTACTGTTTAGTGCTGCCTGAAAACCACCTAAGGCCGGAGTGCAGAGAGGTGGCTGAGTAAGGGGACTGTCAGTAAACCCAGCCCGCACGGGGTTACAGGTCCCCAAAGCAGGGGCCCATTCAGTTCGCCTGCCAAACTTGCTGGTGAGGGCACTTTATGCGCCTCACCAACCTACACAGAGTCCGCAGCTACAGCAGCTACGAAGGGGCCCATAAGTGACAGAAGGCAAGCAGCCAGAATTATTTGGTCCACGCTGCCCGCAAATGGGCCAGAAAGGGGAGAACAGCGTATGCGACTTCGCTGGGTGATCCAGCAAGACTTCAAGTCGGGGTCACCTCAAAACAAAAAGGACTAGGAAGGCGAGTCAGCAGTCACCCCTACATCAGCCGAAGGGATACCTGGTTCCTCCTGGTTCATCATAGCATCCCTCGGGTTAACTCACTCCTGCCGTCTAAAAGTGAGTAAAAACCCTGAAAGACATTGCTGCTTGTGTTTGAGTTCTTCTGCGACCTGTGGTACTACACACTTACACTGGGCCCTGGGGCCAGCCTCACTCTGAGGAGGCTACAACATCTGACTGCATCTAACATCAGTCCCAGGCATCCCCTAAAGGGCAGTGGCAGTCACCCCCTGACTGCAAATACCGAGAGTGGCGTCACGATTCCCATAGAAGTTAATCCGACCTACCCATGGCCAGAAGATTCCTTGCACTGTGGCGTCCCCGAACAGGACCAGCGCTCCTGGGGCGGCACATTTGCATGACATTGGCCTATGAGCCAGATGTCGAGCTACAGGTTTTTATTGATCTAATGCCACCACTCTCAAAGACTATCATGGTGCAGAAAAACGAAGACAAAGCATTTCAGTGTGAAATGCGAGTCGGGTGTGGCGGGGTCTTGTTTCTGTATTTACTTACCTTAGGTGATGTACTTTAACTGAATGGGGTTTAAATATATGGTATAGCTTTTTGTTTAATTGGGCACATGTCTCTTGAATATATATATATAGTTTTAAGAGATTATGTCTGTTGTTGGATATCCTCTTACCTTACAAAAAGGTGTGTTTTGCACTATTATTTTTTGCTATATAAATTGAGAATATTTATTGTAATTACACATATTATGTTTTTCTATATTAACTTTAGTTAATACCATATGTCTATACCCCGTTATACAGTGTGTCCACCTGTATGCAAGGTGGCGATTCGTATTGAATTGATGATGACCTACAACTTTGTAATTCACTTTTTTTCTCTATCTCGTTCCGTTTTTGAGATAAAAATGCTAACTGTTGTTTTTCACCAGGTGGCGCAATAGGTGGTTTCATTGCGTAGCGCATGGTTACTTTACTATACCTAGACACCACTTCTATGCTTATAGCTTCCGCCGTTCTCAAGTTAATGGCGGTGGACAGGATATGGGTGGACACACTGTATACTTACATGATCAATATCTTTTTCACCTATTATTTGTCAGGTGTCCGCCTTTTCTTTTCTTTGTTTTGTTTTTATGTACTATGTGTTTGTGGTCTCTTCCCTATTTGTTTACATTTTAATGATTTACTAATTAAATTTATTATTTAAACTATTTGGGCTTGTATTTTCTTCTTTGGGTTGTTTAGTTTATCATTAATGCATTAAGCCCTTACATGTTTAGTGTGGTCAATGGTGTATTTATCATGGTGCAGAGTAAGACGACAAGAGAAGCTGAAATAGAAGTTTATCCTCTTCAGCGATGCGTTAAGACCCCGTTACACGCAACAACCGCTAACGAGATGTTGTTGAGGTCATGGAATTCATGACGCACATCCGGCCTCGTTAGCGACGTTTTTGCGTGTGACACTTACGAGTGACCGCTAACGATCAGAAATACTCACCTAATCGCTGATCGTTGACACGTCATTAATTCTCAAAATGTCATTGCTGTTTCAGGATGCAGGTTGTTTGTCGATTTGTTGTTCCTGAGGCAGCACACACCGCTATGTGTGACACCACAGGAATGACAAACAACACCGTACCTGCATCCTCCAGCAAAGAGGTGGGCATGACTTTCATGCGGCTGCCCTCCGCCCCTCCACTTCTTTTGGACGCCCATCGTGTAACGTCGCTGTGACGTTGCATGAACCACCTCCTATGAAAAGAGGCTGTTTGCCACCCACAGCGACGTCACTAGGAAGGTAAGTATTGTAACGAGTACTAGCGATATTGTACGCCACGGGAAGCGATTTTTCCGTGACGCACAAACGAATGGGGCGGGTGCTTTCATGAGCAACATCGCTAGCGATGTTGCTGCGTGTAAAGCACCCTTTACACTATTATCATGCATGTTGTTTAGGCTACTTTCACACCCTATTTTTGCCATATGGCTAGAAAAACAAAGGGATTGTCGACTGCTCTTTTGTACTTGCTTCAAAATGGGGTCAAAGTAAAAAGTGACTATGTCAGCAACAGCGGCCTCATTCGTTTATCTGCTTAAATTCGTTTTTTTTCAGGGCTTCAGATACCTGGTGTATTTTAAATAAAATTTTTGTAAAGAAAAATAGATTTTGTTGCAAAGTTATATTGTTTTCAATTAGTTTTTTTTTTTACTTTTCTCCTTTTTTAGATACTCCTACTGTAAAGATTCTGCCCTCCACTCCTGTTCCACAAGAAGGCCAGCCGATAACTTTAACGTGTGAATCTAAAGGAAAACCTCTGTAAGTCTTGTTTTATTTTTACAAACTCATGTAAATAAAAGAATATTAAAAGAACAAAGCAGTAGCTTTGTAGCTTCATGGATCTAGAACAAGGACTTGTGTTTATTTTTCTTCCATAGTCACCTCCATTTTAGTGCATGGGCTGTACTTGCTGCTCGCACTCATCAATATGTAAGAGGGTTGAGCTGTCATGCTTGACTCAGCCAATAAGGGACACATCTTCTGAGCAACCTTTTAAAAAATCAAGTTGCAGTAAAATATCTTTAGAACTAATTCCCCAAAGTAACATCTGCAGAAAGACAGAATTCCCAAAAAATCTATGGTTTGGAGATGACCAAATGTTTTACATGTATGATGTACAGATGTGTCCATCCTTACATTTTGACAACATTGGCTATGGACAATAATGTCAAACTATTCAAATTGAACTTGTTATAGCAACATCGTAGCAAAACCCTGGACAGGTTGTAATATACATAACTACCACTATCTGAATACATATACCATTAGGTCCAGAAATATTTGGACAGTGTCTGAATCAATTTGATTTGGCCCCTGCATGCCACTATTTTTTCTTTAAAATGAGACAACTGAGATGCAATTGAAGTGGAGACTTCTGGTTTAATTAAAGGGGTAAACAAAAATACCCTATGAAATGTTAAGGAATTATACCCATTTCCTACAAAGCCTCCTCATTTCAGGGGCTCGATAGTAATTGGACAAATTTACTTTACCATTAAATGTTGTTTTTTAATGCTTTGCAGAGAATCCTTTACAGGCAATTACTGCCTGAAGTCTGGAAGCCATGGACATCACTAAGCATTGGGTTTCATCCTTTGCAATACTCTGCCAGGCCTTTATTCCAGCTGACTTCAGTTGTTGCTTGTTTGTGGGTCTTTCTGCCTTAAGTTTTGTCTTAAGCATGTGAAATGAATGCTCCCTAGGGTTCAGAGCTGGTAATTGATTTGGCCATTGCAGAATACTCCATTTATTTGCCTTAAAAAAACTCTTGAGTTGCTTTCACAGTATGTTTTGGGTCATTGTTTATTTGTATGTTGAAGCGCCGTTCAACCGACCTTGCTGCATTTGGTGGAATCTGAACAGAAAGAAAAGCCCTGTACACTTCAGCATTCATCCGGCTGCTTTTGTCTTCAGTCAAATCATCAATAAATACTAGTGACCCATTGCCATTGGAAGCCATGCCATAAAACTGCTTCCACTATGTTTTACAGTCGACCATGAGTTGCTCCAAGGCTTCTGCATACTTTCTTCAGGTACAGGTTGATCTTAGCTTCATCTGTCCATAGAATGCTTTTCCAGAACTGGGCTGGCTTTTTTAGATGTTTCTTGACAAAGTCTAATCTGGCTTTCCTACTTTAAGGCTGAATAATGGTTTTCACCTTTTGGTGAACCCTTTTCATTTGTTCTCATGATGTATTTTCTTTACGATAGACTTAGATATTGAAACACCCACTTCCTGGAGAGTGTTCTTCACTTGGGTGGATGTTGTGAAGGGATTTTCCTTCAATAATGAAAGGATTCTGTGATCATCCACAACTATTTTCGGCCATGGACATCCAGGCCTCTTTGAGTTCCCATGCTCTCCAGTGTGCTCATTTTTTCCAAAATATATCAAACACTAATCCCTAACCATTCCTAACATTTTTCTATCTCTCTGATGGATTTTTTTCTTTTTTTTCAACGCAATAATGGTCTGTCTTTCTTCCATTGAGAGCTCCTTTGAACGCATGTTGTGTGCTCACAACAATAGGTTCCAAATACAAATGTCACACTAGGAATCAGCTCCAGACCTTTCAACTGCTTAATTGATTATGTATTAAGCCCATTAAATAGCTTTTGAGATAATTGTCCAATTACTTATGGTTCCTTGAAAAAGAGGCAGGTACATAATAAAAAGCTGTAATTCCTAAGCCCTTACTCAAATTATGATGTGAATACCCACAAATTAAAGCTGACAATATGCACTTAAAAAAAATATTGATTACCTAACTGTACATTGAAAATATTTCGGTAAATAGGTAGAATGCCAGAATTTGTGTCACTGTCAAAATATTTCTGGACCTAACTCTAGATACATGTAGCATGTAAAACTCCAAACAGATTATCACAATTTTTTTTAAAAGCTGGGAGTCTCACTCCCCATATTTTTGGCTATGCCAAGCAAGAGAGAAAGTAAAGAAGGACACATCTGTTATATGTAAAATTTAGAACTCCGTTAAGTCTAGGACATCTTGGTGTCTCAATTGTGGGCACCAACACATTTTGGAACCCTCGTTTAAAAATGTTACATTTTTACTGCTTGTAAAGTGCAAGGCCGGTGATGTAGTTTGTGACACAGTTTCTCTTGAATCTTCTTTGAGCCCCCACGCTCGCTAGCAAGTTTGCTCGTGATGTTCCTCTAAATCCCTACATATAACTATTTTTAAGGTTTGTTTTTTTAAGTTGTGGAATATGAATAGTGTATAGAAAAATTCTTACTTCCAGTCTGCAGTTTGAAATGTAAAATTCCATTAATAGTTCCTATTTTTTTTTAACAGTTCTATCCAGATTTCTAAAGATATGAGCGACATCTGGGAAATTAAGCTCTGACTGTCATGTTTCTACTCTGTTGTATAAAATGTGTGTAATTGCCCTTCCTCTAGGATGTTTTTTGAGGCGATTCAGAAAATGTTGACATTTCACTTATTTTGAAATATTAATGCAACTTTTTCATAATTATGTTCAGCCTCTAAGGCTTAACTTCTGATTAAGAGCAAATTTAAAAGGTTGGTCCCAATTGATATATGTTTTAATGCAGATTTAAAATAATTAGATTTTGACTGAAGAAGCTGAATACAAATCAGCAACAGAAAAGACCGTATCAGTTCGATGATGCTTAGAAGCACATGAAGATTCCCATACATTCAGCAGCGGAAATGAAAAGTAGAAATTTATTCTGACAGTTAAAAATAATAATAATTGCCTGTCTTCAGGCCTTGCCATGCTTTCTACTTCTACCTTAAAATTGCTATTTATTTTCTTTCGAAAAACTTGTGTCTATGCAAATCTAAAGTCATGTTATAATTGTCTTTGCTTTACCATCTAATTATATGCTGCATTACTGTACATTTTACAAAACAAATTCCATACAACTATAGCCAAATACACCAGCATCCAAGAGAATAACAGTTATAGGCTAAAAGAATAAACTATTCAGCATTGGCCTTAGTGGTGTAACACTAGTTTGCAGTCTGGTTCATATGAAAGTCCTATACTTGAACGCTACTACTGTATTTGTAATAATTATATTACCTTGCATTGGCAGTTATAGTACTCCCATGATTTGCGAAACATGGCCAAACCCTTGTTTAGCCTTAAGGGTGCTTTTACACGCTGCGACATTGCTAGCGATCTCGTTAGCGATGTAACACGCCAGATCGCACATACGATTTGCTGAGATCGCACATGTTACCGGCGCTATAAAAATGACCTATGTGCGATCTCGGCAAATCTTATCTACGATCTGGCGTGTTACATCGCTTACGAGATCGCTAGCGATGTCGCAGCATATAAAGCAACCTTTACTCTATCTGGGATTGAATGGCAGTGCTATACTCAGCTGTCATGCTGCTGTAGTGGGGGCACTGAGATTTACTGTGGAAACAGTCACTGGATACAGTTAGCAGACAACCCACTAAAGGGCGAAAACACAACAGAATAGTCAGTAAGCCGAGTCAGTACCAGGATGTCAGTGAGAAACCAGGGGTAGATGCAAAACGAGGTCAGGTGCTAGCCAAGAACCAGGAAGTCAGGCCAATGTCAGGGGGGAGAGCGGAGCCAAAGTCCAGAACAAATAAAGCAAGGTCAAAGGCTGGGAAATCAGAACAACACACATGAATGGGACTGGGAAGTCAGGAGAGGCTGGGCAAACAAATGGTACAGGGAGATGCAGGAACAGGAGAGACAAAGGATGGGAGAGTCACGGAACGGGACCGGGAAGTCAAGGGGGTGAAAGCAGACAGGCGGTATGGAAAGGGCACAGGTCAGGACAGTAACTGGGAGGTAGGATGGACCAGGAAACACTCAAGGGAGCCAGACTTGTGTGCTGCTGTTCAGGAACTATTATCAGTAATGGTAGCACAAGGATAGAGCGTCCTGCTCACCGAAATGAGGCAGGTAGCAATAAGCTGCTCCCATGGCCTATAACCCTGGGGAGAGATATATGTCATGGCTCTGCGGTGGCTGAGCCTGGCACAGATCATGACATCATCCTTCTCCATCAGACCCACGAGCATTCAACCCTGTTCAGATTGAAGAGATACAGCGAATCAGTTATGTCATTCCTATTAGCAAATCCATGAGTCTAGTAAAAAATACCCATACAATTTACATGTGTAGTAGCTTTATAGCGAGCAGTCCTTTTATAACACATCCCATAACTATTTTACCAAGCCATTTGTTCCATTAAAGCAGTCTCTCAAACTCACCAGTCCTTGCAGCTCTTTTTCTACCTCCGAATTTCACTTGTGATGGTTTACATCTGAATGACCCACCTCTTTTGGAGAGGAAAAGACTGTAAAAGTTTAAGGAGTTGTCCGCTACTCGGACAACCCCTTCTCAATCCGAATCATTCTCTTTTTTAAAATAATAAGTTATTCTCACCTCCGATGCTAGTGCCAATCTAGTGTTGGCACTCACTTTCCCAAGATCGAATACCAGTGTGACACCAAGCAAGTAGCAAGTAGCCAATCAGCGGCCACTTCACTATCCCTATCTTCAGACAAATAGCTTACAACCGGAGGAAGTGAGCACTGCTGCCACACTGGTAAGCAATCCCAGGAGAGTGAGCCAATACCACTGGATCAGTGCTGGCACCAGAGGGGAGTATAACTTTTCTTATTTTAAAAAGGGGAAAAGTTTGGATTGGGAAGGGATTGTCCCGAGCACTGGAGGAACCCTTTAACTTTTACTGTTTTCTTTAAACAGCCAAATATATTTCACTTCTCCCAGGCTCCAGCCAATCCCTCGACCCCTCTCACAGCCAACTCACTGTTGTATATATATTGCAGCTGACTAGACCCAGACTTTTGCCCAGTCTAACAGCAATTACAGCATATTTACTTACCAGTATAATTGGTGGTAATGGATTCACAAGACACGATCCATCAGCCTCATCATTTTTCTGTGGTGACAGGAGCCATGAGAACTGTCATCTACTTGCCGCCATTTGTGGTTTTTCTCTTGATTAGTCAACCTGGTGCAACATCACCTGTGCATCATTCCGTGATGATGACATCATGCCAGACCGGCTAATCAAAATGGAAGCTACGGATGCCAGGATATATGAGTCCCTTCTCAGAGTTGCTGTCTAGATTAAAAAAGGTGGCTGATGGACCGGATCCTGTGAATAATTTTGCACCAACTTTACTTTCCAGAGATCCCAATACCACAATCTTATATAGCCACCTACAGGTTTAGTAATTCTGCGCGTCTTGTGCTGCAATATCTCCAGTCAAGTAACATACATGGTACCAATAATGACCGCACCTTACTGACACCTCATCTTCTTGCTAGTCCACCTTTTATTGTGTCATCAGCTAATGTTGAAATAAGAATTCACCATCTCCTCTGAAAAAACAATGATAAAATTAAAACATGATATCTAAAATTTACAGTATATTATAATTAGAGGAACTAATATTTTTCACTTTAATTTGTACTAATGCACCCCATACAAGAATAAACACTACAGTGTCTGGAGTTGAGATTGTCCACTCTGTATCTGTACATTGCTTATGTCTAGACACCGGTAAGTGATTGGTGAAGGTATCAGGTGTCAGACTTCTATGAATTTGATACTGAAAACTTATCATAACTATAGGACAATTTAAGCAGTGGAAAACCCCTTTAAATCAAAAGATTTTCATAGTTACACCTTTATCATCCTTACACTATGTTCACCTCCTTACAATACTATATTTGGTACATATTTTGACAGTGCATATACTCCCGAGAATACAAAGTCCTAGACTCTCACAAAGTATTTCTGGAACAATAGCACTTTTTTACGTTAAAGTGTGTATTAGTACAGACTATTCTACGAATAGACAACATAATGTTTTATGCATTTGTTAGGAATATCATATCCTCCATTCTGTTCACAAGGCTCAGGAGGGATGCCTGTGCAATCAATCATTTTCAATTAAATATTGCAAAATCTCACATGAGGGTCCCAAAAGAAGCGAGAAACCATAGATGATGTAGCCAGCAAAAATGATGTCCTCTGCTTAAGCTATTCTGTATAATAAAAGTCCAATTATGCACAAGAATAATGTAATTGTTATTTTTGAAAATACACTGTGTACTGTAATAGTGATCGTTCAATGTCATCATTGTTAAAGGACTACTCTAATCTTTATTAATCTCATCTATCTATCTATCTATCTATCACTCTGTGTACCAGTGTTGCCATTTGTGTTTCCATACAATAGATATGCCTCCCAGTGTATATATACAATAATGATACCCTGCTGTTTTCTGATAGTAGACAGTGATATCCTTTTTTGTTCCTATGTACAACAATCATGTCTCCTTTGTGTTTCCATACAATAATGACGCTGCCCTTTCTCCCTGCATACAATAATAATGATACCTATGGCCTTCTATACAAAAATGATGCCCCCCCCTGAGTAGCCATACAATAATTATGCCCGCTCTGTGCCCCGATACAATACTAATAAACCCCCTTTGGGCCTCTATACAGAAATAATTACCAATTTGTGCCTATGAGTTTTTTCATGCTTAAAATTTCAATAATTAAAGTCAAATTCAGCTAATCCCACTTCCACAATAAGAAATGAAGTCTTCCTTCTTCTTTTTGGAATTTTCGGTCAGGCATAGGTGGCACTATAAAGTGGTCATAATCCTAAAGAAGCTTATGTGTCTTCCATTAGAGTCCCCTTATACCTTTGCATGGGCCACATTGAGCCCTTAGATGAGTGTGGGACCCTAGAACTTTCCCATGTTTGCCCGATTCTAATGCTATTCCTGTAAACTATAGATCTAAAACTAGATCATTGTTTTTCGGAATTTGCTGATTCAAACAAAATGTGAATCGACTAAATTGACAGCATTGCAAAAGATTTAATCAGCCAAAGACGCATCACATTACCTTCGATGGGCTTCCGTATACTGTATAGTGCAGCTTTCTCATCACATGGCAAAGCGCAGCCATTCAGAAGGGATTATCATAAATTATTAAAAGCAAAGACAGGGAATGCAGCAGCCAAACAATTAAGCACCCAGTTCATCAAAGCTCTTACGCTTGAATTCTATAGTGAAATGCTTTCAAAAGTCACAAAAGTTTGACACAATACAAGGCTGTGCTAAAATTTAGCAACTTTTGCTATTCTCATGCCATTTCTGCCAATATCTGACATAACTGGCGGAGCAGGCACAGGCTTGGGATGCGGCAACCCCCATTTGACATGAATTGCCCAACCGGAGTAAGATTTTTGGTGAAGCGTATGACACTTTTCAGACATAATTAGGAGCCAAAAATTGAGCTTTTCTGCACTGCTCTAAAAATTTTCGTCATTCTATCAAAAGCATAGAAATGCTGCATTTTCATTTGGTTCCGTGATGATCTTTGGCTTTTCAGCATGTGGACTTTGCAGGAGCTGGGTTATGTGATGCTAGCCACTACTTATGGGAAGTGTGGGCAGGAGCGTAGTCAGGAAAGCTGGGGTCTGTTAATAGTAGACACATATAAGCACAAGGAAAAAAATAGAGGTACTAGTCAGGGCAATATCCAGGGTTCAGAAGTCCAGTAGAGCACGTAATAAGTTCAGGGGGAAAGCAGAGATGTAGTCAGGTGATGTTCCGAGGTCAAACAGGCAGGAGGTCACGACAGGAACAGGGAGCGGGTGGAAAGGAGTCAAATAACAGTCCAGGGTTAGAGAAGAAAGATCAGAACAAAGATACAAACCAACAGCACAACTGCAGAACCAGAAAATAGAACTAGCGCTGTCCTTGGTGAGCATGCTCAGTAAAGAAGCCTGATCAAATACAAAGAAGGCGGGACACCTGAGTAATCAGCACCAACATGGAATCCTGTGCTATCAAACACAGTGCTAGCTAGTAACACGGGAAAGTGCAACAGAGCATCTCCAAAGGCAAAATGCTCTGCACAGAGGAATTGTGACAGGTTACATTTCTAAATCCTGTTTGTGTGTAACACAACCCTAAAAAGTAATCATAGTCCCTTATCACCTTTTTGGATAAGAACTCATTGCGTTTTCCATCCTTACACTTATCTACTACTTTTCAGACATGTTGAAATCATAAATAGGCAGACACTTTTTAATGAATCAGGAGTGACTGACTCTACCACATCCCCTCTTCTAGACCTACATGAAAAATTATGATCTTGATGAACATAAAAAAATAATATTTGAATTTTAACTGATAGAGAGATAAATTGGAGACTCACAGTTTCAGACACATTTTATCAGGGTAATTGGAGACATTGGAGTAGTTTTAATGAATTCTCTGCAAAATTGAATTTATTGTCAAAATGTAGGAAATGTGGCAAATTCTAATTTCAAAAGATTTGAACACCTCTAGTAGTAACATCAAAACATCAGACTGTGATAGACCGCAGAATAGTGTGAACCAAATACAATATAGTTTTGAAAGAAATTTTTTTGAAAATTTAATTATTTTATTTTGAGCTAAGCTTAGAACAACTCAGAACTCCTTAACAACGAATGACGTATGCCTTTGATGAAAGCTCACACTCCGCGCCTAAATCCTTTGCTGCACATGTCAACTGATTTAATTAGCCAACATGTGCCTCTAAGAGCTGCGGGTGGAGTACCCACAGCTATTAACCTGTTAAATGCAGTTGTTAATCTCTAACATCCACATTTAATGCTAAATGGCAGGGGGGGGCACAGTGTTCTAGCATCTCATCGGCCTTCTCGCGACTCGATTGGGGAAGCCAATGAGTTGGTATGACACCCAGAGTCTGTCATCTGTCATCATAATATTCCTATGAAAACCAGTCCATGGCCAGCATTCATAGGAGACTGTGACTTCTTCTACATATAGAAATGCTTTGGAATTGCTGTATATAGAACAAGTGATCAGACTATTGCAGGTTCAAGTCCTCTAATGGGATTATTAGATACAGTACAAAATAGGGAAAACAATTGTTTAAAAATATGTAAAATATATCTTTGTACCGTGTTAGCCAGTAGAGATAAAAAAATGTTTAGAAGAACTGAGTGCTCAGTGGCTGATACCTTTTAATGGCTAACTGAAAAGATGGTAATAATAGCAAGCTTTTGCAACTACTCAGGTCTCTTCATCATTTGATGAAGAGACCTGAGTAGTCTCGAAAGCTTGCTATTATTACCATCTTTTCACTTAGCCATTAAAGGTATCAATCACTGAGGACTTTCAGTTCTTCTAAACATTTTTTTTAAATATGGACATTTTTAAAAAATATATAAAATATCAAATCACCATCCTTTTACCACATTAAAATTAAAAAAGAAATACAAAAATACTCATATTTGTAATTGCTGTGTTTGTAAAAGTCCATTCTATTAAACTATAAAGTAAATTAATCAGATTGGTTACAAGAAAAAATCAAATTGCCAGAATTGCAGTTTTTCAACAGCATCAACAACACCAAATCTAATACCAGGTGATCAAAACATTATATATACTCCAAATTAATAGCAATAAAAACATTAGCTTGGGGTGCAAAAATCAAGTCCTCAAACAGCCCCAGATTCCAAAAATGGAAAATGTTACAGCTATCAAAAAACCGTGAGTCATAAAAAAGATTATTTTTTTAAAAAAAAATCATTTTATTTCCCCCACTTAAGTAAAACAAAAACTATACATGTTCAGTTTCTACTTAATCATATTACCCTCGAAACTCAAACTACCAGGGCAGTTTAATGGTCAAATATATACTTTAACTTAAAAAAAACACAAAAAAACAACAAATGCAGAAATTGTTTTTTTGCTATTTTGCCACACTTTAATGTTCTTTTCCTGCTTACTATTACATCATGTAATAAAATAGATGGTGTCATTTAAAAGTACAATTCATCCCACTAAAAAACAACTCCTTACATGGCTATATCAACGGAAAAAAAAAATATTATAGCTTTTTGAAAAAGGAGAGGAAAAGCAAAAGCGCAAAAATGAAAAATTGCTAAGCCCTTAAGGGGTTAAATGCTGTAGCTTATTTGTATTAGATTCAATTTTTAGAAGGCAATTTTTGATGGATATAATAAATTAAGGGTTTATGTGTTACATTGCCTTCACTGTCCTGTTGTCTCAGACTCGCTGTATATTTCCTTTTCCTTACATGATTGCTCATAATAGCAGTCACATCACATCTTCCCTTGAGAAGTTTTGACATTATGGGTACTTTGTCAATTACATAAACACTGACAATGATCTGAATGGAACATTGCAGTAATTACGGGAAGATTCTTTCATTTAGCTGAAAACATAAAAAATTACTGTACTTTTCAGCCTTGTTTCATTTTTTAGACAATCAGATCTACTGCAACAATATTCTTGTTTATGATGTTTTCTTTGAAGATCGCATTTTTGTGCCAAGTCTCACATTTTTTTTTTTGACAAGAAAACTTTGGCATTGAAATTTGCTTTGAAATTTAAATTCATACATTTTTCCAAAAATATTCAATTTGTATCACAGCTATTAGCTGCAAATTGACAGTACTGCAAATACTCCAATACCCTTGAGAAGATGTTTCGGGTTCCCCAAAGTCTCCAAAGACTGCACCCAACTCGATTCAAACCATCTAAGCCCAACCAAGCCTTAAACGGGCTTTACACGCTACAATATATCTAACGATGTGTCGGCGGGGTCACGTCGTAAGTGACGCACATCCAGCATCGTTAGTTACATTGTAGCGTGTGATACCTCTGTGCGATTGCAATTGAATGTTAAAACGTTGATCGTATGCATGTCGTTCAATTACTAAAAATTGAACGTCCGGTTGTTCAATGTTCCCGAGGCAGCACACATCGCTGTGTGTGACACCCCGGGAATGATGAACACAGCTTACCTGTGTCCCGTCAGCAATGTGGAAGGAAGGAGGTGGGCGGGAGATTTACGTCCCGCTCATCTCTGCCCCTCCGCTTCTATTGGCCGGCTGCTACGTGACGTCGCTGTGACGCCGAAAGTCCCTCCCACTCCAGGTAGTGGATGTTCGCCGCCCACATCAAGGTCATATGGAAGGTAAGTACGTGTGACGGGAAATAATCGTTTTTGCAATACAGTCAATAAATTGAACGTGCCGCACATACAATGGGGGCGGGTCACATCGCATACGATATCGTATGCGAAATTGTAAGGTGTAAAGCAGGCTTTAGTAATGTCAAAAAGACCTCAACATGTATGTTTTTTTTTTTACTTTTGTGTAGTTAAACATCATATGTGACATGTATACAGAGTTTTATGACTTTCTCTCCCTAGCTCTATTGCTAAGCTTTGCGCTTTGATGTCCTCTCACTATCCTTAATCACCATAAAATGGCTGATGTACAGTATTTCCTACTTCTGCTTTTAAAAAGACTATAATAGTTTTTACCATTTGGTTTTACAACACCATGTTATATCATAGCAGCAATGCATTATGTGGAAGCCCACCCGGCTACGTGCAAGGTCATGTGATCAATCTCTGGCTGTCACAATCATTTGCAATGTGTATAATTGCTACAGCAATTTAAAGCAATTTGCCCAACATGAATTGCAAAATGGTTCAGTGAAATCCTAAAAAAATTCAAGAAAAATTAATTTAGTATCTAATCAAATTGCTCATCTCTAGCATAAAGCTTTATTAATCTTTTTATACCCTTTTGTTTAGGGCCAGCAGATCCTCCAGCATCACAGGTTTAGCGTGAGTATCTTCTCCAGTTTAGAGGACCGCTATTGATTATGAGAGATTTTTACTTTCTGTCATCTGTTAACGCTTTAGAATAAAGATTTCTGACACATTAATGAACTAAGATCTACCATGTAAAGTTCAGATACCAGATAAAGAAAAAGGAATGCAATGTCTGAGTGATGTTTGCTCATCTATAAACAATTGGTTAAGGCCAAAAATCCAACAAATTGCATCAAATTTAAGAATCTTGCCAGTTGACTTTAGCAGTAAGCAAATAAAAAGCAATCAACTAATGTCTGACATCAAAGCAATACCATTAAAATTGACTATTTCAGAATATTTTTGTCCCAGGTGTGTGATCAGTATACATTTAAGGCCATAGTTACACTTGCGAGTGACTCTTTCGCGTCTCGCATTGCATCACCCGGCACGGCCTGCCATTTGCCAGACAGGAGTGGGTCTGCATAGAAATACATGCAGCTGACCTGCTCCTGTTCAAAGAGCGGTAGACCATGCTGAGTGATGCTGTTAAGGCCGTTGACTCTATTCCTCTCAGGTAACAGTGAAGGATTTGATCAGCAGCCGTATCATGCGTGGAGACGCTGGACAAACCAAGACAGACCAGTCTGTAATTTGCAGAGTCACACAGTTTATTGCAAAACAGGAGGCTTATATACAACTCCTGATAGGTTACACAATATGGGATACAAGATTACACAATCATGAAATTTAGGTGATTACCATATGTCAAGTTTAATCTTTGACACATTTCTGAGAAATAGACAAAGAACAGCCACAATTAGTTTCCCAGGAAAAAATATGCCAGACAAATATGTAAGGAAGTATGGAGTCCAAGGATGCAGAGAAGTAAGCGGATATAAAAGAATGAATAGGATAGGGCCAAAGGATACAAAGGTTTGAAAGGATGTGATGGGGAGTATTACGCCAAATCTCATTTAACAATAAGACATCTTTTGGGAAAGGGACATATTATTTGTAGCAGATGTTGTTTTTGCAACTGAGTTTCTCAATAGAACATAATGATATCATATACTGTTGTATAAGAGCTGACAAAATTGCTGAACAAGGCAAAATGGCTTCTGTAACAATGCCGATGCTAGACTCGCGGAAGTCAGTCGCAAGTGTAACCCTGGCCTTAGAAAGAAGATCTCAAAGAAAATAGAGACAGTTGAGCAAATTAGAGTAGACTTTAATCCTTATCAAATTTTATGGAATTTTGCATTTGCCAAAATGCAACATTTTTTAAATTTGCTTCCAAAATGTAGCATTTTTCAGAAACTAAAAAGGAAAACAAAGTGTTAAACAATAAAAAAAATCCTAAAGCTCGGCTTCCTACTTACCCTTGCAGCACTTCCATGTCACTAGTTTGGTCTTTGCAGCATATTAAGAATACCGCTAGGACATCACGGTGGCCATGAACTTACATGCTCATAAGACAGAATATTCTCACTCACTGTGTTATAGCAGGTGCACAGGAAAAGATATATCATTAAAAGAGTAAACCTGTCCGTCCATATAAGACACAAGTTCAAAAATGTAGAAAAATTACTTTTTATTTTTCAATGATGGTTTCCCAAGACTGAACAAGAACGATGTTTCTACTACAGTCAGCCTTTTTCAAGATCAGTCAGCCTATAATTACCAGGCTCAGATTTTGTCCCCTTTATTAATTGTGGCACCCCATTTGAGCTCTCCAAACCAAGCTCCTACTTCATTGTTTGTTTGTATATCCAACAACATGTCACAACACAAATGTACCAGTACATGAATGGAGTAGGAGCTTGGTTTGGAGAGCTGTGAGGTTATCCTATTCTATAATATGGTAACAGGAACTGTATCACAGAACTGACACATATCAAATATGGTGCCAATATTCAAAAAAGGGACAAAATCTGATCTTGGTAATGTTAACATTGGTCTTGTTTGATCTTGGACCACCACTATTGAAAAATAAAAAGTAAAACAGTTATTTTTCTACATTTTTGAACATTTGTGTCTTATATGGAGTGCCAGGTTTACACTATTTAACTTACATGCTCATGCACAGAACCCTCCCTTTCTTAATCAAAGCCAGAAAATTTGCCCATTGAGTGAGACCTAGGGATTTTAGTGCAAATGATGGTGATCTGAAGAATGCTGCTAGGACTGATGATGACTAGAGATGAGCTGACCCCTGGTTGTTCCACCTCACCGGGTTCAGTCAGGCTAGCTAAAAGTTCAGTACAGGACCTGGGCTTCCACCAAACTTAACCCCGGATACCAAAGCCCATATACGTTAATGGACACTCAAACATTTGTGCATTAAAATGGCTGTAAAGTGATTGTAGTAAGGGCTAGGGGCTGCAGAAATAAGCAAAATAGGGCAATTGCCCTGCAAACAAACGTGAAAAGGAAATACATTTAACCACTTAACAACCAAGGACGTATTTATCTGTCTTTGACTGTGTCTGTCCCTTTACTGTGGGCACGGTGAACCAACATTATTCCCCACACGTCTGTTGATCTGATCAACAGATGTGTGCACGTAACAGGTGTGGGTGGATCTCTGTTAACCCCTTAGATCACATTGTCAAACTCTGACAGCACGATCTAACGCCCTCCGGTGGGGATCACGCTATTCCCTGCCACCATCAGCGGCCCCATGATAAGATTAATGGGTTACCATGGCAGCATGGGATCTGATGATGACCCTTTGTTGCTGCCATCACGTGTTTCCTGTGAATGCTGGCAGAACGCCACCACTCACAGGAGAACAGCATTTTTCCTGATCAGAGCGATGCTAAAACATTGCTCTCATCAGGAGGAGTGATCGTACTGTGCAGGGATATAGAGTCCTCTAGGAAGACTAGTAAAATCATTAAAAAAATGTAAAAAAAATATAAAAAAATATATTAAAAAAACAGGAACTAAATGTTCAAATCACCCCCCTTTTACCCCATTAATAATAATAATAATAATAATAATAATGATAATTATAATAATACACATATTTGGTATTGCCACCTTTAGAAATGCCCAATCTATCAAAATATAAAATCTATTAATCTGATTGGTAAACAGCTTAGTGGGAAAAAAAAATCAAAATGCAAGTATTACGTTTTTATGGTTGCCACAACATTGTATTGCAATGCAACAATAGATTATCAAAATGTCACATCAATCCAAAAATGGTATAATTAAAAATGTCAGCTCAAGGTGCAAAAAATAACCCATCACTGAGCCCCCTCAGGGTCTAGGAAAATGGCAACAAAAGCACAATGCCTTTTTTTTTTATAAATTTCTGAATTTGTTTTCACAACTTAGGTAAAAGTAAAACTATACATGTTTGGTATCTATGAACTCATATGGAAATGGAAAATCATTATGCCAGGGTAGATTTACCAAATAGTGAGCATGGTAAATAAACCAAAACAATTGTGCAATTGCACTTTTTTGCAATTTCACGCCACTTGGAATGTTTTTACCATTTTTTCAGTATAATATTGGCCAGAATGAATGGGGTTGTTCAAAATTAAAACTCTTCCTGCAAAAAGAAACCCTCATATGGCTATACTGACAGAAAAAGTTATGGCTCTTGGAAGAAGAGGAGAAAAAAAGAAAATGAATAATGGAAAATCACCCAGGGTGAAGGGGTTCAAACAAATAACATAAGGTCTAGCCTATTTTTGATTACCAGCACAGGTAAAGGAGAGAACTCTGGGCTGCAACCCTCAGGTGTCATCTTTACCTTGGCTGGTTATCAAAAAAAGAGGGCATCCCCTGCTGATTTTCTAAATTGTATAAATAGTTTAAAAAAATTGCTTGGGCTCCGCTCGATTTTTTTATAACCAGCTAAGCTTAACCAGACAGCTAGGAGCTGGCATTATCAGGCTGGTAAGGCCTATGGTTATTTAGCCCCTCCAAACTAAGAAATCACAGCTCAAAGCCACCCCAGATGCGTCAATTCTGACTCCTTTTCCCAGCTGTTCCTGATTTCCCTCGTGTGGTGACAATCAGATATATTTGGCTGGACATCAGTTGGAAATTGGCTGCTGACATAAAGCCCAGCGGATAGTAAAGGAAAGGCATCAATTAGACTCTCCAATTACTAGCTTGGTAGATATAGAGTTAAAACACACAGACACAGAGGAAAAAAATAGTTTATTTGAGTAAACACTTCCCCACATGCTTTAGTTCACCCATATATTGAATAAAAAAAACTTGACTTTCCAAAGTAATTCAATTGATGAATAAACAATTCCCCATACTGCCTCCTTTACCAATTATCCAATAGAGAAATATTTCACAACGCTCATCGATTCCTATGGAGCAGTGTTTTGAGAGTGTTATAAGACCAAGGCTCCATAGGTCACTGCTGATCAAAAACAGGCACGGAATTTGTCCAGAGCAGTGGCATCCGTAACTCAGGGACATCACCACTTGCGAGACATTTTGTACCTACTGCTGACTGGCAATAACCTACCGAGCCTCATTCTGAGAAGGGTCCGGAACTTATCAAGTAATTTTTTTTGCCTTTATTGTTCACAGCAGCATACAGGCAACTTCTTGATGCAGTAAAGCTTCTTCATTGTCTGCACTGCAGCCTTTCAAAAATATTTATTAGCATACGAACAGTACGCACACTCTGAACTGAGATACAAACTTTTTTTAAGTGTTTGCTCAAATTCGAGACCCAGACACCCACTGTTCAGTACGAACCTCGAACTTTACAGTTCGGGTTTGCTCATCCCTACTGAAGAGATGACAGTGTTGAGTGGAGGGGCCGGAGACATGAGTAGTAATATGAATACAAGGATATTTCATATTTTTGCATATTGCTATGCATATTGCTATGGGATCTGGAAAGACCATAGAGCATAATAAGAGATATTAATTTTGTGGAGACAAATTTTTTTGTGAATCAAATGTCTCATGAAAATTGGCCTGAATAGTCAAATTTATGTTTTGCCAGATCTACCCAACTCTAAAGGGCACTTTACCCGCTGCGATCTCGCCAGCGAGATCGCTAGTGAGTTTACCCGCCCCCGTCGTTTGTGCATCACGGGAAAATCGCTGCCTGTGGCGCACAACATCGCTAGGAACAGTCACATATACTTACCTGCCTAGTGACTTTGCTGTGGCCGGCGAACTGCCTCCTTTCTAAGGGGGTGGTTCGTTCGGCGTCATAGCGACGTCACTAAGCATCCGCCCAATAGAAGCGGAGGGGTGGAGATGAGCGGGCTGAAAATCCCGCCCACCTCCTTCCTTCCTCATTACGGGCGGCCGCAGGGACAGTGATGTCCCTGGTTCCTGCAGTGTCACACATAGCGATGTGTGCTGCCGCAGGAACGACGAACAACCTGCGTCCTGCAGCAGCAACGATAATTGGGATTAGAACGACGTGTCAACAATCAACGATAAGGTAAGTAATTTTGATCATTAGCGGTAGTTCCTGGGTTTCACACGCAACGACGTCGCTAACGAGGCTGGATATGCGTCACGAATTCCGTGACCCCAACGACATGTCGTTAGTGATGTCGTTGCATGTAAAGCGGCCTTATTTCCTGATATAGATTACTGGTAGAGAACAGTCTGTGATTGGCATCTACTTCTTCTGCAATTAATGGTATCTAAGATTATATCTAACTCACAAAATCACTTATCCTATGACTTTATTTTTACCATGTTCTGTGTCCTACAGAAATTTTTCCACTTTGAGGACCAGCATGTGCAATCGATTACCGATAAGAAATATGTAATGTATTGTTCCTAGACTAAACCCAAATTGCATTCTGTACTATATATATATATATATATATATATATATATATATATATATATATATATATATATATATATATATTTATATATCTACATAAGTGCAAAAATATATTTGGACATGATTAAAAAAAAAACAAGGGCGAAAATATATGATTAGATGAAGAGGATTCGTTGGTTAACCATAGGCCAAAATAAAGTGTGAGGGGTTGAAAAAGCTCATAGTTGAACAAACATGGGGACTTGTATGGTAAGAAAAAGGGAACTTGGTGGGAAATCTGTTCTTTTTTAATATACCAATTAATTATTTATCACTGGATTTGCACTCTACTTCTTTGAACATTATTGCTTAGCGTTGTACTATTCATCATAAGTACACAGTATATTACTGTTAAAATTGTTGCACATTAATTTGACCTGTATTTAATTAATTACTCCACTTTTCTAATCACGCATTTTTGCCGTTACCACCAGTCTTGTTGTTTCTAAATGTTTCTGATCATGTCCAATTGAATGATTTCTCGAATGTGTATCAATAAGAATGACGACAAGATGAGTCAATAATTTTCTATACACCGATCATACCGTATTAAAATTCAGTTGACTGAACTATCATTTTAATGTTTTTTTGTGGTCACTGTCTCTCAGTCACTGCTGACCAGGATTGAAATTGTTACATTAGTTCATTGTAATGCAAGAAACAATGGCTCCTCCACTTGTGGGTTGCACAAAAAAGAGCTGCTTGCAGTAAATGGTTTTTTTTGGTTTGAGGAGGGTGCGTCTAATGCCGATAATTATTGACAGCTTTGCCCTGAATGTGTAGAAATTGTTTTGTCACAAAGTGTACATGACTAGAGATGAACAAACCTTTGGAGGCTTGTTTTGCAGGGCATATTCAAGCTTTAGTTAAGGTTTGGTTTGTGACCCTGACTTGAACCGGACCTCAATAGAAGTCAGTAAGTGGGCAGTTTCTGTCTTCGCCCACATGCAACCAGCCATAAGCTGAACACTTCCGAGGAAGGGTGGCCAGGGTTTTTCAATTTTTTTTTTCTTGTGGGCACATTACATCAGCTCATGCTAATTTTACCCCCAGTATGAGCCATTCAAACCCTTCACGTGGCTCGCATAGGGCTGAGCATCAATCATACCCAAGCACAGTGTTGCTTGCTTGAGTGGTTTGCACTTGTAACTCACTCAAACTTCAAACCCGAACTTTGTTTGTTTGGGATGTTGGTTTTCAAACCTTGAACCTCAGGTTTGCTCATCTCTATACACGTCTGGATAAAGAAATTCATGGAACGTTGCACAAGTGTCAGCCATGAAGAAGAAGATGGACACCCAGCCTCGTCCACAAATGATGACAACATTGAGAGTGCACTTGAACTGATTGCTGGATGGATGAGTGACAATGCATTGTCATCTGAAAAAATGCCATACGAGGATAAAGATTCACGTATGATGACGTGAGGACAGCTGTGCATTCATTGCTTGTATTTCATCCTAAATAGTTTTTTCACGAGGGAATATGAATGCTTGTTGACACTTGGACAGAGTGTATTAAAGAGCAGGCTGCAACCTTTCATGCCATTTTTTTTATTTATTTATTTTTAATCCACAATAGACGTCTGTGATTGGAAGGATTCAGCTGACACGCTGATACTCAGGGTGAGGGCACGTCTGCCTGCAACCAATTACAGACGCTGGTGGGTGGGAAAGCAGTGCATATGCAATTTAAGTAATGAGTAGCTCCGGAAGTGAGTGAGTGGCCAGGAAGCAGTTACAGGTGTGTTGAAGCCTTGTTAAGTATAGCCCACTTGCTCTTATGACCCTATTCCTTCTTATAACATTTTTAACCACCAGATTCTAGTCTTCATAAACTTTTATGGGGACTGGCATCTGGCCAGATATCTGGGATCAATTTGAGTCCAGAACCAGATTTTTTTTAATCTGGTTAGGTCCACCGGTCCTGGATATCTACAAGTCTGCCCATCACTACAAATTAGCTTTTAAAACAGTTGATCATAAAGATTACCAATTATCAGTTCTCAATCAATCTAATATTCACAGCCTACCCTTAGGCGTACTTTGCACACTAAGACATCGCAAGCCGATGCTTGCGATGCCGAGCGAGATAGTCCCCGCCACCGTCGCAGCAGCGATATCTTGTGATTGCTGCTGTAGCGATTATTATCGCTATGGCAGCTTCATATGCACTTGCCTGCCATGCGATGTCGCTCTGGCCGGCAAACCGCCTCCTTACTAAAGGGGGCGGGTCATGCGGCGTCACAGTTACGTCACATGGCAGGCGGCCAATGGAAGTGGAGGGGCGGAGATGAGCGGGACGTAAACATCCCACCCACCTCCGTCCTTACACATAGCCGGCGTGAGCCGCGGTGACGCAGGTAGGAGATGTTCCTCGCTCCTGCGGCTTCTCACACAGCGATGTGTGCTGCCACAGGAACGAGGAACAACATCGTACCGTCGCTGTAGCTACATTATAGAAATGTTGGACACTACACCGATGATACGATTATGACGCTTTTGTGCTCGTTAATTGTATCATAAAGGATTTACACACTACAATATCGACAGCGATGCCGGATGTGCGTCACTTTCGATTTGACCCCACTGACATCGCACCTGCGATATCATAGTGTGCAAAGTACCCCTTAGAATAAACGATCAGTTTTTAACTCCTTTGAATGCATCCTTTGTCTACCATACAAATTTTAGCTCAAAATCAGTACAACAAAACAAAACAATGAAAGGCCTAACTTTTCATTACTGGTTCTCCGGTATCCAAACCCTTACATCTCCTTTTCAGCAAATTCAAAGATGCTCTTAATATTATAAAGTAAAAAGAATAATAATGTGAAAGGAAAGAGACAACAGAAAGATAAAAAATAATAGAAAACCCTATTGAGGAAATGTCTGAATTTCTTGGAAAAGTATCTAATATCTTAAGAGCATAATTAGTATATAGATACATCTTTCTCAATTCTCTGAAAATTCTTCAACTTTTTTTTTTTAGCAACGCAAGAATGTATCTGTCAAATATTGTCAATAAATGATGTGATTCTGAGAAAGATTTTCACAGCAGGTTTTGCTATTGACTAAGCTGGTAAATATGTGATATGGGCTGATACATTGCAGCATGAAGTCTTGTCAATAAGAAAGGTCACATTCCCATGGTTTGGATCTGAAAGCCATTTTCACCTTCTTTACAATAGTCATATATAGTAAAGTTTTGGTTACAGTTTTTTACACATTGTGTTTCACACCAACAGTGTGATTGATATATAAAGCTCTGAAAATAACAACATAGAACTGATGGAAAAAGTCTTTTAAGATAAAGTTATAGATATTGGACATTAAATTTGGGTTAAACCGTTTTTTCTTTTTTACCTGAACCTATTTGGTTTTACTTTTTTTTTTTTAAATCATACTAATTTTATTAGGCACATTATAGTCATGACATCATTAGAATGCAATATATCAAGGTTCACAATATTCTTTATATAACTAAAAAAGTCCATCTCTTTTTCCCCTCCCCTTCCTTCTACCTCCATCCTACTATCCTCTTAACTAAACTCCCCGGTGAGAAAAAATTACAATACAAGTCATACCAAATATAAGATCAAAAAAGCAAATATTTAAAGAGGACATTGCTGGCAAGCTCATCAGAAACCACAGAAGGACTTCACCCCATTGTTTATCAAACTTTGAAATGGCGTCTCTTTTGATATAATTTATTTCTCAATTAAAATGGTATTATTTAGGCTAGCAATTATCTCGGACATCCCAGGTGGGCTAGCGGCCAACCAGTGTCTAGCAATTGTTTTGCTCATCTGATACAGAATTTTCGATATTGTGAGTTGTGTAGCAGCAGGACCTACCTCCTCTCCTACTACTTCCAATTTCGTGCTCAGGTGTATATCTATATTGAATACTCTCTCTATCAAGTAGCCTATCTTTTCCCAGAGATCAGTTAAATAGGACCACAACATATGTAACAAATCTTTGCCCTCCCCCTTGCACCTTGTACATTTATCATCAGTTCTAAGTTTCATTTTAAATAACGCTGTTGGGGTTCTGTAGAGTCAGTGGACCAGAAATAGTTGCGACCTTCTCTGGGTCATATTAATGGAAAGTGTTTTTATGGACTCTAGAATACTTTCCCATTCATCTGGGGTAATAGGGTGGGAGAGAGATGTTTGTCCTATCTTTGTGCTACCCATGGGGAGCCCCAACATACCCCCCAGCAAGGAGTTATACAATAGCAAGAAGATTCCCTTTGTACCACTAGACTGTAATACACTTTCCATGATCCCACTGTGTGAAACAGACAAGTCTATCGAATGCCCCTGAATTTCTATGGCATGGCTCAATTGTAAGTACTTCAAAAAAATTAGAGTTTGGCAGGCCAAAGTCCTGCTTCAGCTGTTCAAATGATCTCCATCTCATACTTTGCACTGACAAGGGACAATCACCCCCGAAACACCATGTCTGCAAATTGAGGTTCTCATCTGACATAAATCTTAGGTCTTATGACAAGGCTCGTTAAAGAGCCACTTTTGACTTTTAGGATTGCTACCTCCAATAGGTGGCACTAGAGTTTGTCTCCTTCCTCCCTGAAGAGACAATTTTAGTTTAAGTACATCCAGCAAATAAATACTGTACAACAATAAATGAATGAAAACTTTATTTGTTAAAATGTATATGGCATCTAAAAAATTTTAAAACGTGAGAGACCAACAGGAAGCACCAGACTATAAGGCTAATAACAAGAGGAATGTACTACAAATATCATAAATTATAAGCAAGAGAAAAAGTCCATGAAAGGGACCAGAACTCTGCTTGACTGGACTATAATGAAGTTTAGCAATTAACAGTGTTACTATACAGCCAGACATGTACAGATATATATTATCTGTATCCAGGAGAAAAAAAATACAATTCTTTTAGTAATATTAACACAATAATAGAGTAATAGAGTAATAAGATACAGTAAGTTTACCGCCTTAAGATTGTGGTGTCAAACCCCGGCTTATGTTTCCATGTACAGTATAGAGGAAAAGTTTGGACACACCTCATCTCTAGAACAACTGTTAAGAGGAGACTTTGTGCAGCAGGCCTTCATGGTAAAATAGCTGCTAGGAAACCACTGCTAAGGACAGGCAACAGGCAGAAGAGACTTGTTTGGGCTAAAGAACACAAGGAATGGACATTAGACCAGTGGAAATCTGTGCTTTGGTCTGATGAGTCCAAATTTGAGATCTTTGGATCCACCCACCGTCTCTTTGTAGAAAAGGTGAACGGATGAACTCTACATGCCTGGTTCCCACCGTGAAGCATGGAGCAGGTGGTGTGATGGTGTGGGTGTGCTATGCTGGTGACACTGTTGGGGATTTCTTCAAAATTGAAGGCATACAGAACCAGCATGCCAACCACAGCATCTTGCAGCGCCGTGCTATTCCATTCGGTTCACGTTTAGTTGGACTATCATTTATTTTTCAACAGGACAATGACCCCAAATACATCTCCAGGCTGTGTAAGGGCTATTTGACTAAGAAGGAGAGTGATGGGGTGCTACACCAGATGACCTGGTCTCCACAGTCACCAGACCTGAACTCAATCGAGATGGTTTGGGGTGAGCTTGACCGCAGAGTGAAGGCAAAAGGGCCAACAAGGGCTAAGCATCTCTGGGAACTCCTTCAAAACTGTTGGAAAACCATTTCCGGTGACTACCTCTTGAAGCTCATCAAGATCATGCCAAGAGTGAGAAAAGTAGTAATGAAAGCAACAGGTGGCTACTTTGAAGAACCTAGAATATAAGACATATTTTCAGTTGTATCACACTTTTGTGTTAAGTATGTCATTCCACATATTTTAATTCATAGTTTTTATGCCTTCAATTTGAATCTACAGTTTTCAAAGTCCTGAAAATAAAGAAAACTCTTTGAATGAGAAGATGTGTCCAAGGTCTATACTATACTTGCCTTCTTCTGGGGGTAAAAGAAATAAATGTACACTTTACAAAGTCTCACTCTCATTCATATGTGCATATTTTATGCAGTGATAAAGTGATTGTCCTACTGCCTAGCTCTAATCCATTTATTCCAGCGCAAATGTCTTTAGTGGTCTCCTTCTGGACAGAAAGTGATGAAGTCCACTTCTTTGGTCATGTGACAACTGAGGACTATGATTAGCTGCAGATGTCAGGTGACTGGAACTGGATATCCTCAAATGTAATGTATTCTACACTTTATGACTTACTATTACAGTCACAAGATTGTTGCAGCCAGTCACAGGCCTCAGTAGTCAGGTGTCCACAGAAGAGCGCACCACACATAGGGGAATGAGGTGGTCAGTAATATATTTGAAAGTCAGGCAATCCCTTAAAATAATGCAGATTCTTTTTTTGTTTTTAGATCAATATTTATGTTTTTCATGCAATGTTTCAGTTTTTTATCAGTATTTGTTTAACTGTTACACTTTGTATTTTTTGCTTTGTTGAAGATACATTCCTACAACATCAGTGCATTATTTGTATCACACATATGTCTATTGACTTGTTTACCACGTATGCATCCAATTCTGCATATGAAAAGATGTGGTTTTCGAGGAGGCAGTGTACAGAAATAATACTGATGATGAAAGCTAGAATATGGTCCTATACGCAAATGTTTAATCATTTACTTACTAGGTGTCAGACTGTCAGGTAGCACTTTGTATCTGCATGAGCAACACTTAGCAGTAAAATATAGCAGGAAACATGATGTCAGTGCCAAGGGGGCGGTTAGCACCTGCTTCAATTATATGCAAAATTTATCAGTATTTAAAATGAAAGAATTAATAATAAAATGCTTCTTTACAGTTTTGGCAGCTAATACTTAAGTGAGGGAATGTAATGTTCATTTTGCATCATTAAGTAGCTTATATCCAAAAATAAATTGAAAAGATATTTTGTCCAAAGGCCTGGTTCTCTCTTACAAAACGTGTAATCTATTTAGCATAAACAGTTCAAGGAACCTAACCCTGAGGAGTGTAGATGTAGTATTCGTACCAGGACGCTGGCATTCCTAATGTGTCCTCATATTAGCTCTCAAACAAGCAGAAGACAGTTGTCTTACTAATGCCACTTATTGGAGGTTGCAGCTTAAGGTTATTTGCAGAGATTTTTCTGAGGCAGCCAAAAATGTCAAGTTTTTAGTGAAAACTGCTTGAGCAAATGCTGCTTTTTTGAGGTGTTTTTGAAGATGCTTTTAGTTTTTAATGTCATTTTGAAGAGGTTTTGCTTTTTTCTTAAGAGTTTGAAGAGTTTTTTTGCAGCCTTTTGAATGAAGAATGTCTAGTTTGCAATGGATTCCATCCTTTAGGCCTCGGTTCCACTTGCGTATAACTTCCCTTGTGAGAGCATTGGAAGTGATATGCTAATGACTCTTTGCTGCCAGTGTCAGCCGAGGGTCATGGACTGTGATCTGATTTTGGAATTAGATCACAGCTGCGGAGGAGAGGGAGGGAGCACTTTCTCCCTCTGCTCAGTGGCCTGTTTCTGCATACATCGCATTGCGGTCAGATTACATGCGAGTACAGTGCAATGTTTCACACGCACCCATAAACTTGTATGGGTGTGTAAGCCGAGACTCGCTACTATACACAACATACTGCAATTCATTGCTCATGCTGATATAGCATGAGAAATCAACCACAGATGGAGACTGCCCCATAGTTTTGCACTGGTACAAGTGCAATCTGATGTTTTATCGGATTGCACTCGTCCGTGCAAAATGCAAATGGAACCGAGGCCTTCAAGAAGTGATTGTCCCTTTTTTTTTCACTACCAGGCATTTTTCAATACTTTAATGACCCCCAAAAATACTTAAAAAAAAGAGCATATGAACAACTAAGAGGTTCAACTGTACAGCTGAATAGTAAAAGTACTTTATGCTGGGTTTTTAAAAAAAAATCAGACTTTGTTTTAATCAAAACACCCATAAATCCATCTGTACATACTCTAAAGATCAATGTCAAATCAATATCAAGCCTTGCCACATGACTCCAACTCAGCCAAGCACTGTTGTATTTAGTCCATAAACTCTGAATTACCTTTCTGCAGATGTGATGTATGTATGGTTTACTAAATATTGTTAGTCATGTGGAATGGCTAGTTAAAAAGTCAGATATTGACTACTTTCATAAAGAAGCAGTACAATTCCAAATTCTTCCTCTTGATTTTTTTTTTTTTATTTTGTCTTAGGGCATTACATTACCTGGAAGTATCCCTATTACCGCTTGCGCACTACTCTACTCCTCCACTGTCTACTCCCCAGCACTATTCTTCGTTTCAAAATTTATTATAAAAAAATGTTCCTATGAAACTCTCTCATCGTAGTCCATGTTCAATTCTGGGTCTGTTTCAGGCTGATATGATTAGGCTGGGATGGGTCAAATAACTTTTGGCCTTCCCAGCCTGATAACAGCAGCCTGCAGCTGTCTACTTTATCTTAGATAGTTATCCAAACTGGGGGGAAAACCCATCATTTTTTTAAATTATTTATTTACATAGTTAAATAGGGCTAAAAACACCCTTTAGTGCCACATGAAAGGCACTAACTACCACTAGAATAGCCCTAGTAAAATATAACAAAGGCAGCAAGAGAAAGTACTTGCAGTGCCTCTATCGCATATGTGATTATTGACTTGTAATTTCCCAGATCTTATTTTTTTCAAATAGTATAAATTAATTTATGTCTTGTTAAAGTGTCTTTACCTTTCTTAGCACTATAAGCTTAGCAATGTCATAACCTTTTAAATCTCATAAAATGAAAAAGCTTCTGTCTGTGTTCTCATAATGAAAATTATGTGACCAGACAAGACTGGATATATATCAGTGAGGACTGTAAAGGAATTTTATTATAACAGATGGACAAATAGGCAGGAAACCTGGTGTGGGAGTATTTTTTTCTGTTTTATATATGAAGTGGCAGTATGCATTATTACAGATGTAAATCTCTAAGACAATGCAGCAAAGATTGATGAACCTTTTACAATTCTTATGTATAACAATGACTTTATAGCGTTTCTTAATGTCATAGATTGTTCTAACAATAAAGGGGCTGTAAAAGAAAAAATTGCAAATCTCGAAAACAAAAAAATCTTTGATTTAGAAAATAATGTTATATCTTAGCAAAAAGTCCCTAAAATGAAATCAAGGGCCTCCAAACTAAAAAGTGAACTATGTGGCCCTTAGAGAGAGGAGGCCCATGCCTGATTGATTCCATCCAATTTATTACTCATTTTTTTTTTCTGAATTATTTGGGGAAAATTTAATTCTTCTTTTTGGGGTTTACTTTTAAATTTAGTGTAGGAACTCGCAAGCATGAGGCCCTTTGACGTTGGGTTGCGAGCATCCATATTTTAGCCAAAATATCTATACCACATATATAGATATATTTTATATTATTTTTGCACTTATAAAATTTTTAGACAGAATGCAGCGAGGCCCATTAATGTAGGCCTCATAAACTAGGGTCTGTAGTATGGGCGTCATCAATAGGCTATAAGCCAGACACTGTGCACCTACATGTGTGAATGGCGCCCTATGCAAGCCATATGAGTGTAATTTTAATACTAAGCAATCCCCCCTCCATGGATTGGTAGTTGTGAGTGTTTTGCACCTTTTGTCTCCATTTTTTTAAGTGGTATTGCAGCATCCTGTTTGAGCATTTGATTGTATGACCTGGGCAGGTTAACATTGTTGCCTTTTCTTGCAGTGAATTTTTCCCAATTTATTACTAGGTGGCAAGAACCTGTCTCGGAGTCTCTTCACCAGAGTTTATGCTATGTTAGTATAGGGAAACTGTATTAGCCAAGGAATCATTTAAAGAGTTTTTGGGTCCATATTAATCTTTGCTTTAAAAAATAAAATGTTACTATAATTATTTTACATGCATACCAATGTTTGTAGGGGATCTGACAGTTGATCAAAAATATTGGTCCAGCAAATACTCCGTTAGCGCAAGGCTCATGGACCATGGTCCTGCAAACTTCTCACCTGCTGAAATTCCCAATCTCTTTTCTCATTAGTAGTCATATGACATCATCAATGCATCACATCATAAGATGATGTAGTGCTGTGCCAACCAATCAGAAGAAGCACCAAGGATTCTAGAATGTAGGAGCAAGTTATCAGGGCTCGGAGCTGACAGCTCTAGTTTACCAACGTAGCCACTGGAACAGAGTCTTGGAAATCTTATTGCGCAAACCAAGTCTCAGAACTTAAGTTATGTGGAGTAAAAATTTGAAATAATCATGAAAGCAGGGACTTTTTTAGAAATGGTCTGAATGGCATAAAGAAAAGAGCACCCACTTCCGGTTCCTCTGCTAAATATTTCATTCCTAGTCCCCTTGGAGCCCCAGGAGATTACTATTCAGTCAATCACCCACAAAATAAGTGATTGATCTCAGCTGGTCACCTGCTTCTTTGTTGGGATGTCATCCCTGCTGCAGGAGGTAGAAAAAAACTGGGGAACATGCCGAATCAGAACGGGGATGGTAGGGAAATCGTTGAGATGAATATCATATCTTTTTTAGGCCATTCAAAGCAGTGAAGAAGTGGAAAACCCCATTAATGGTCTAAGGGCTAAAATCAAAGTGTAAGAAACATTTTTTTCATACTTTTGAAAATATTCAAATCAGATTTGTGTATATAACAAAAATGTAATTAAAGGACTTCTCCGATAAAAATAAGTTATCACCTTATCACATGTCTTAGTGGGAACTCGATCACTGGGTCTCATACAACCTGGCACCTCAAGTAGCTTTTAAAGCCATTAGAATGAAGAGGCAATGAGCATGCTCAACCACTGCGCCAATCATTTATTCACTACTGCAGCTACAAGGGAATGAATGGAGCATGTCCACTGCTGCTGCTTTCTAACTACAATAAAACTGATCCTTCAGGGACAAATATGATTCGCCTGAATAAAATTTCTAATTTGGATGATCATTGGCACTCTAAGGCGGGCTTTGCACATTACAACATTGCATGCCGATGCTGCTGCGATGTCGAGTGTGATAGTCCGCGCCCCCGTCGCATCAGCGATATCTTGTGATAGCTGCCATAGCGAACATTATCGCTACGGCAGCTTCACATGCACTTACCTGCCCTGCGATGTTGCTCTGGCCGGCGAACTGCCTCCTTCCTAAGGGGGCGAGCCGTGCGGCGTCACAGCAACATCACACGGCCAATAGCAACGGAGGGGCGGAGATTAGCAGGATGTAAACATCCCGCCCACCTCCTTCCTTCTCATAGCAGCCGGGACGCAGGCAAGGTGATGTTCCTCGCTCCTGCGGCTTTACACACAGTGATGTGTGCTTTCGCAGGAACGAGGAACAATATCGTACCTGTCACCGCACCGGCATTATGGAAATGTCGGAGAATACACCGATGATACGATAACGACGCTTTTGCGCTCGTTCATCGTATCAAAAAGGTTTTACACACTACGACATCGCAAGTGACGTGATGTGCGTCAGTTTCGATTTGACCCCACCGACTTCGCACCTGCAATGTCGTAGTGTGCAAAGCCGCCCTAAGTGGTTTGACACCAACAGATAAGTAAGATATCACCTATTTTATATTCTATCCTCTTACCTTAGAAGCATTTACAATAAGGTAAAATCTTATGCATCTGTTAATTAGTCCTCTGTCACACGTCAGTAATTCCGGTACGTATGTCTATAATTTTATAAATACCGGAACCATTGACATACACAGACCCATCACATCAGTGATATCTCAGGAACCGTGTGTCCGTGCGGCTCACATGTGTATGCATGTGTTTTGTATGGAGACAAGTATGTTTTTCTCCAGCACCACTGATGTCACACCAGTGATGTGATCTGTGTGACATATACAAGAGAAAACATATCTGTAAAATAAAATGATTTCCTATACTCACCTTGTCTAGCGGTGTTGTTTTTGGTGCTGCTGTCTCCTGCTCCAGGCCAGCTAATTATGCTCATGAATACTCACTGCACTATGACCCAGAAGTAACAGCAGCTGGGAAACAGCAGCAAGGAAGACATCAGCCCCTTGGACAGCAGTGGCAGGGACAGGGGAGTAAAAAGTTCCTTCTCTCAGTGTGCTGTCACAAATAGCACACTGAAAATACATGTGTGCCAAAATCACGGCCCACGGACGGCCATATGCACCTTTAACAGGTCATGTGTTGTTCATTGACATGTGAAAAAGGCCATAAATTGACCACTGCTTGCGTTCTAACTTTATAATTCTTGGTATGATCTCAGTGTACAACACAGAAATACTGTAGTGTTATATCATCCCATGATGTACTCACGGTAACTAATTACTGGTCATAGAAGTGGTCTAGTATAGAGTTTTAACACCTGGAATCCCCTTTTACTGTATTGTATGTAATAAAAGAATAATAGAATTTATCCAGTCTTGTATGTTAGCAAATTTACTATAAAGTGACTGAAGCTCTCCTTTATGAATGTATGCATCTTTTGAAACTCAAATTCGCCAACTTCACCACTTTTTTCACAAAAATTTTATTTGAATCTTAAGTACTGCATAGCCTCATTTTGCCCTGAAAATATCTGTAAAACACTGTTCGGTCTCCTACAACTATTTCCCCAAATTTTTAACCTCTATAATGTAAACACAGCCTTAGTTTTGTCAAAGTGAGCGAGACTTGCATGGTTGCCAAATTTAACTTTCATAGCAGGTCTGTAAAAACCTAAGGGTGCGATTTCTAGCGATGTCGAGCACCCGCCCTGTCGTACGTGCGACATTTGGTGATCGCTGCCGTAGTGAACATTATCGCTACGGCAGCGTCACACGCACATATCTTGTCACCGACGTTGCTGTGACCGCCGAACAATCCCTCCCTCTAGGGGGAGGTGCGTTCGGCATCATAGCGACGTCAATACGGCGTCACTAAGTGGCCAGCCAATAGAAACGGAGGGGAGGAGATGAGCGGGACGTAACATCCCGCCCACCTCCTTCCTTCCGCATTGCCGGTGGACGCAGGTAAGGAGATGTTCGTCGTTCCTGCGGTGTCACACATAGCGATGTGTGATGCCACAGGAACAATGAACAACATCGTACCTGTGGCAGCAACAATATTAAGGAAAGGAGCGACGTGTCAACGATTTTGAATGATTTTGCGATTGTTGATCGTCGCTCCTTGGTGTCACATGCTGTGATGTCTCTACTGGCGCCGGATGTGTGTCACTAATGACGGGACCCTGATGATATATCAGTAGCGATGTCGTGGCATGTAAAGCACCCTTAAGAATAGTAGTTTGTGACACGCACACTTTGTCTGTCAGACACTAACTTAGTTTTTTTTTTTTTTAAAGCAATATTGTTGGTTTGCAGGAATAATGAAACAAAAACCACTCTCACTTTCTCTCTCTTGAGTCTTTATGTTGTTCTCTTTTTTATCATATACCATAAAATAATCTCCTTCAATGTTGTTTTGTAGAACTTGTTCAGTTTCTTAAGGCCCCGTCACACTAAGCAACATCGCTAGCAACATCGCTGCTAACGAACAACTTTTGTGACGTTGCTAGCGATGTTGCTGTGTGTGACATCCAGCAACAACCCGGCCCCTGCTGTGAGGTCGTTGGTTGTTGCTGAATGTCTTGGGCCATTTTTTAGTTGTTGCTGTCCCGCTGTGAAGCACAGATCGCTGTGTGTGACAGCGAGACAGCAACAACTAAATGTGCAGGCAGCAGGAGCCGGCTTCTGCGGAGGCTGGTAACCACAGTAAACATCGGGTAACCAAGAAGCCCTGTCCCTGGTTACCCGATATTTACCTTTGTTACCAGCCTCCGCCGCTCTCACTGTCAGTGCCGGCTCCTGCTCTGTGCACATGTAGCTGCAGGACACATCGGGTTAATTAACCCGATGTGTGCTGTAGCTAGGAGAGCAGGGAGCCAGCGCTAAGCATTGTGCGCTGCTCCCTGCTCTGTGCACATGTAGCTGCAGGACACATCGGGTTAATTAACCCGATGTGTGCTGTAGCTAGGAGAGCAGGGAGCCAGCGCTAAGCATTGTGCGCTGCTCCCTGCTCTGTGCACATGTAGCTGCAGGACACATCGGGTTAATTAACCCGATGTGTGCTGTAGCTAGGAGAGCAGGGAGCCAGCGCTAAGCATTGTGCGCTGCTCCCTGCTCTGTGCACATGTAGCTGCAGGACACATCGGGTTAATTAACCGGATGTGTGCTGTAACTAGGAGAGCAGGGAGCCAGCGCTCAGTGTGCGCTGCTCCCTGTTCTCTGCATGTGTAGCTCCGTGCGCTGGTAACCAAGGTAAATATCGGGTTGGTTACCCGATATTTACCTTAGTTACCAAGTGCAGCATCTTCCACGCGGCGCTGGGGGCTGGTCACTGGTTGCTGGTGAGCTCACCAGCAACTCGTGTAGCGACGCTCCAGCGATCCCTGCCAGGTCAGGTTGCTGGTGGGATCGCTGGAGCGTCGCAGTGTGACATCTCACCAGCAACCTCCTAGCAACTTACCAGCGATCCCTATCGTTGTTGGGATCGCTGGTAAGTTGCTTAGTGTGACTGGACCTTAAGTTTTCCTTCCCTATTACTATTGCTATCAATTTGATTATCTTTTATTTGTTATTTTATGGGATTTATATGATTCAGTAATTATGCTTAAAAAACAAAATATAGTTATAATAAGTATCAACATGTAAAAGATTACAACTTGATACAAGCAGACAATTTAAATTTGCCTGTTTGCTTGGATTTTCAGAGAAAACTCGATTTGAAGAGGTTATTTTCTGCAAATTAAATGTAATTTATTATGCTGTTTTGTCTACAAAAAAATAAAAAAATATCCTTATACTTACATGCAGCTCACCTCTCTGGCCTTTCTTACCATTACCTGCCTGGTCATTGTGGCATTCACGCTATTAATATTAAAAGGGAACCTGTCAGATTTCTTATGCCAACTGAGCCAGCGGCATTCACATTTACACTTCAAAATTCCCTTCCTAACCTGCCCTCAATAGCATCGTTCTCTAAAATCAATATGTAAAAAAAGCATTTGTTACCTCTGCACGCAAATTAGGGCCTTGACGAGTCAAAGGCGTTTTTTTCCACAGACTAGTTTGCCCTCTTTAGATGTTACAACGTCGCTCTGGGGGTGATTGCATTATTTCTATGAGCCAGAGTCATAACTAGCTCCTGGAAATCTTGCACATGTGCGCAGCTCATTTTAACAGCATCATTGTGTCTCTCAAGCTGGGCGCATGCATCACGACTTCAGAGAGGCTCATTGTACGTGATTGAAAAACAGCTTGTGCACTTTTTTACACATTAATTTTAAAGAATGGTGTTATACAGTTCAAATTAGGAAGGGAATTTGAATGTGTAAATGTGAATGCTGATGGTTTAGTTGACGTAAGGGACCTAACAGGTACCCTTTAAAGCCCCCAAACTTTGGCCTCTGTTGAGGCTCAGAACGATTCTGTAATGAATTCAAATATCATAGAAGAGAGAGGGGCACTCACCCAAGGAGGATAAAAACAGTCCTTAATTTCATATGGACGTAGAAAGTCAGAGGGAGGATGCGGGAAGCGAGGACAATGGCTGCTGTTTCGCACTTAGAGTAGGGTCCAACCTACTCTAAGTGGGAAATGGCAGACGTCGTCTTCGCTTCCCGCATCCCCTTTGTTTTTCTTCGTCCATGTGAAATAAATGACTGTTTTTTCCTACCTTGGGTGAGTGCCCCTCTCTCTTCAATGATATTTGAATTTGTTGCCTTTACTCATGCTTGTTTGGCACCCCCAGTTTTTTCGGTCCAAGCTCTCTACTCCAGCTAATTGTTATTGCTGAAAAATCGGCTCTCGTCGGGGTCAGTGGTGCTGGACTTCCTGCTTGTTGTGCTATCAGAACAAATCTGTGTGAGCATGTAAAAGATAATTGCATATCACACGTGCAGTGACTTTGAGCGCATGCTCAGCATCATCATGAGCCTCATCAGAACAAGAAGTCCTGGCTCATTTAGAGAGATCCATGGTTTTAAGCACAAGTGGTGGGTACTAAAAAACACAATGAGTACCATATGGGTGAGGGTGAGGAGTGATGGGACCTGAGAGGTGAGAGGAGTATAAGTATTTTTAAACCTCAAAACCTTGGGCTCTGTTGACAATCAGAACAATTCTGTGTGAGCATGTGAAAGGTCATAACATCACAACATGTGCAGTGACTTTGAGCGCATGCTCAACACCATCGTGACCCTCAACAGAGCCAGAAGTCCTGGCTCATTGATAAAGATCCATGGATATCAGCACAAGCGGTGGATACTAAAAAACACAATGAGGACCACATGGGTGAAGGTGAGGAGTGTAGGGGCCTGAGAGGTGAGAGGTGAGGGGAGTATAGGTATTTTTAAACCTCCAAACGTTGGGCTCTGTTGAGGCTCAGAACAATTCTGTGTGAGCATGTGAAAGGTCATGACATCACAACATGTGCAGTGACTTTGAGTGCATGCTCAACACCATTATGACCCCCAACAGAGCCAGAAGTCCTGGTTCACTTGGAGAGATCCATGGATTTCAGTGGTGGGTACTAGAAAACACGATGAGGACCATGTGGGTGAAGGTGAAGAGGGAAGGGGCCTGAAAGGTGAAAGGACTATAAGTTTTTTTATTTATTTTTTTAAGCCTTATGATGGTCATTCATGGTCCAGAAAAATGGCAACTAATGGCCATCATTTTGCAGAATCTACACTGAATTAAATTAAATTGTAAAATTTGAGTAGGATTTAACTCCACTAATATTTATTCACTCATCTGTAATGATAGCCAACATAAATAAAACATATAAACTTACTCCAGAGTTTCAAACATCAATTTACTTTTTAATACGACTCTTCGGTACTCAGTGAATTATTCGGTTTTGCGCCTATTTACATATATATTTATTAAGTACATTTATTGCAGAAGGAGTGGTAAACATTGATTTGACATCTAATATGAAACATTCTGACTTTATTGAATTCCTATCATCTAACAACAGCATAGAGGTAAAATAAAGCTGTGCGCTTTGCCTAATGCGTAGCATACAGCCATTTCCCCCCTGGTGACATGACATCATCAGCTTTTTTTATATGCTTGAAATTACTGTATTAACTTCTGTCTGGTGGAGTTAAATGAAATGTAAGATCTGTATGTAGACATAAATGTAAGCAATGAGAAAACTCATAATCAATTTTCCATATTTTAAAAATTGAACTGGAATTAGTATAAACCGCCTGCATGTGTGTAGAGCTCTGATGCACACAGGGACAGGTGGGGTGCAGTGATAAATTCTGAGCCTTTCCCTAATTTTTCTCAAGTTTAAGGAAAGTAATTGGATATAGCAGAAATTGCCAAAAATCATCTGAAAAAGTAAATTGCATGTTATTGGCATATTTGTACTTGTATAGTCTGTTTATGTTATTTGCATAATTTTACCGGTTGCGTAAAATAATATAATAATAATCATTTGGTGTATAAAGTACATTGAAAATTGTTTGCATTTAGCACATTAGTAAAGAAAAAGCATTTCTATTCTTTTAGTTTTATAAAAAAAAGTAGCAAATATAACAACAACATAGTAATAGGTCAAAAATTATTTACCAGTATTAAAATATAAAATGCTTATCATACATGAACACATTTATTATGGATCAGAGGAGTAGTGTACTAGAAGTGTTGGTGTGATAAATAGCAAGGAAATTTGGTTCTTAGTAGGGAAGCATTAGGTTAAATATTGCTAAAAGATTTATCGGAGCTAATTATTTGGGTATTGTGTGTATGGGTCTTGCAGTTTCAGAAGTAAAAGATTAAAGGGGTTTACTGGGACTATTTTTTTATCTATATGCCTAAAATTTAACAGGAAGGTAGTTGCTGATTACCTGCATGTTGTCAGTCTCTGCTGACACATAAAGGCTTTTTCTTATTCAGCAGTTCCATGTTTCTTCTGATGTCATGTTGACAGAGCTGCGGCTTCTCTTCCACTCTGCTCTATTGATGGGGTGTGACGTGTGTGTAGCTAAATCGCCAACTGGAGTGGTTATTGACCTCTCTGAGCTTGCAATGGGTAGAACAAGCAGGTAGTTAGCATCTGCTAGGTAGTATATAGTAAAACAGAATAAAAATCAAATAGTCCCTAACAAATTCTTTATAAGTCTAAAGGGTGCTTTACACGCTGCGACATAGCTAGCGATAGCTAGCGATGTCGTGCGCGATAGCACCCGCCCACGTCGCTGTTTCGTCATGGGGATGATCGCTGCTGTAGCGAACAATATCGCTACGGCAGCGTCACACACACATACCTGCTTAGCGACGTCGCTGGAGACACCAAACAATCTCTCCTTTAGTGGGGCGGTTCATTCGGCGTCACTAAGCGGCCGCCCAATAGCAGAGGAGGGGCGGAGATGAGTGGCCGGAACATGCCGCTTACCACCTTCCTTCCTCATTGCCGGTGGACGCAGGTATGGAGATGTTCCTCGTTCCTGCGGTGTCACATATAGCAATGTGTGGTGCTGCAGGAACGATGAACAACCAGTGGCATGCACCACCAACGATACTATGAAAAGGAATGATGTGTCAACGATCAACGATTTTTGACGTTTTTGCGATCGTTAATCGTCGCTCCTTTTAGTCACACACAACGATATCGCTAATGGCGCCGGATGTGCGTCACGAACACCGTGACCGGATGATATATCATTAGCGATATCGTTGTTTGTAAAGTACCCTTTAGGATTGAAGGTCAGAGCACACAACTCGGTATACATAGAAATCCAAAGACCGAAATCTGATTGTTGTATACTACTGCAATGTTGAAGAACATTTCAAAGGAGATTTGTAGTCTTTGTCTGTGAATATTATTCCAAAGATTAAAATAATATATAGGCAAGTGTTGTTCCTCTATAAGCACTCAGTGACAATTTGAATTGATTAATTTATATTAAGTAATTAATTATATTAAATATTATTATTATTATTATTATTATTAATAATAATAATAATAATTTATACTGCAGTAACAGTACTTTAATAAGCATTTTATAAGTCTTCTCAAAATTCAAACAAGAAAGAAAAGACAACTGTAACAGGCCTCTATCCTTATTTTGCTTCTGAAGAAAAATCCTGAAATCAAGGCTTGTATGTTAGAGAATATATGCATCATGGCTTGTGAGAAACAAAAAGCAATATTTATTTTTCTTTGAAAAAGACAAGCGAAAAATATTAACATTTCCGAAATTTAATCACAACTGTGTATCTCACAAAGTGTACATGTTGTGTAGAATGGCTGCTGGACATGTAGTCGATGGGAGGTATGTATCAAAGAGGTAGTTATCCTCTGTGATGTAAACTTGGGGACAAGGTCTAGTACACTTAACACTAAGAGAGTTATTAGGACACATCAGGGGTGATTTTTAAGAGCAGCTGGAGAGATGAGTGAGTCTAACTGCTCACATACCAGACCTTTGGGAGTGGTACATATCTTAAAATGGTTGGAACATCTCCTGTGTGATCTTGATGAGAAAACCTGTGTGGGTGAACCCTGGAGAAAGATAGATAAGTTTTAATTTTTGTTATTACTTTATGCTCAAAAGAGTATTTTTGTTTCTATTTTCTGGAGTGGTTTATGAGCGTGAAATTAATTTGTTGGACTCAAATGAAAACTTTTCTTGTGCTTGTCTCAAACCCGCAACCAAACGAGTCAGAACTCACAATTGGTGGAGAATGCATGCAGCAGTCCCAGGGAAAATGTTTGTATGCCGCAGACAAACTGAATGTCCTGGGTGATAGCAGCCATGAAGGATGGGTGGACAACATGGAAGACCTGGTCAAACACCTTATGCAGTTGTAACAACAATAAACACAGCAGGAGATCAATAAGCTGTTAATGCAACAGATCCAGCAACAGCGGGGAAAGCAGCAACAGCAGACTCAGCGAGAGTAGCAGCAGGTGCTTAAGTTGTAGCAACAGCAGCAGCAGCAGCATGAGGCCCTTCATTGGCAGATGGCATCTGTAACGGAGGCAGTCAGTGGCAGGGTGACTGCTTCACCCACAGGTTCAGGTGATAACTGATATGTAAAGAAGACAGTAAGATAAGCTATGCAGAAGATGACCCAGGTGATTTTGAGGTGTTATTGACCATAATTGAAAAGGTTACTGAATGAAAGAAACTCCTGCCAGAGCAGTGAGCAGAGGTGCTGGTTCCAGATCTAACCGGAGAGACACAAAAGGCCTATTATGACCTAGCCTTGCAGGAAGTTAACAGTATGGAAAAGTAAAAAACTAAATATTGGCGCGCCTGGGTGTAAAAATAATTGTTAGGGGTCAACAGGTCCACCGCTGGGTGTCTCAGTGTGATAAACCCCCTTTCTTACAAATCTTTAAATTACTACATCTGAAAGCAATAAATAGGAGAGTAAAGATTGACCCTTCACTGCAACGGCCCAGCTTACTATATTTATCAATGACAAGCAGGAATGTGAGTTAACTGTGATAAAAAACTTAACTTTTAATACACATATGAGTAGATAAAAAGACCCACAAAAATGAATAACCAGGAAAACAACAGCTATTAAAAAGTTTTAGAAATTTATCACTGCAAACCGAGACTACACGTAGACAGACAGTGGTCTAGTCATCAAAATAGCACCTGTCACAGTGGTGACAAATAGTGCTCAAATGCCAGCAATCTCACAGCGAGTAGATAACCCAATTGAGTAATACATTAACCACAAGAAATCATTGATATCAGAACAATCTCACCATTCAATGCTGAGCCCACCACTGGATTCCTCAGTATGGACCTCTTGCATCCTGTAGGTTGATGAGGGATCCCGCTGCATTGGAAATACCCTATGTGGCCCTGTATTGCACTGGCCCTAGTATTTCCACACAAGACTCCCATCCTGGCAAGGGCAATCCACAGCTAACCCTAAATCATAGGTACCACTGGACTGTCTCTTATAAGTGCCTCCTGACGCGTTTCTTCTCCTCAGATGAGATTCATCAGCAGAATAGCATAATAGTCTTACACCAACTCAGTTAGTAACTGATCTGCTGAAAATAGGCCTCTCGGCTTGTAGTGATGACTTTCTGAGTCTTTTTAATAGGTGTTGTTTGTCTGGTTAGTCCTTTTCATGTTTCATTTATTCTATTTATATATGTATTAAAAGTTAAGTTTTATATCACGATTAACTTACATTCCTGCTTGTCACTGAATTGCTACATCTGGTCCAAAAGTGTCTGAAGCCAAAGTCCTCTAAACCTGCGCAGATGATGGAGGTGGTAATGGATCAGTTTGTCTACTCCCTTCTAAGGCCAGTGAAGACATGTATTGCCCAGGACGATCCCTGGAAAGAAGATGACCTGCTCATACTCTTGGAAAGGTACTAGGTGGTAGAAGGTTCCTTGGAGAAGTAACAGGACTCACAATCTCCATACTGGGGTTTCCAACAGGAGGCATGTGCCCAATAAAATGGGACTAGAGCCACAAATGAGTGGCATCCAAGGTTCCAAGGGGAGGTAAAGGTATTGCAGAAGGCTGTAGCTAAGTACCTAACTTGTTGGAGGTGTCACAGCCGCCCATATTCCATTAACCACCAAGCTTATGGACTGCACCATAAAGCAACGCTGTTCCTATTATGCCTATTCAGCCTGCAGTGTAGAATGCCAATGCAGTAGGCGGCCACAGGCATGTCCCATCACCAAAAATGGCATGGCAATGACTCAGGAAGTTTGGTGATCCTAATAAGGGCCACACTCTTTCTGACTGATTCCCAAACTTTGCTCTGATTGCTGCACCCCTGACCAACCTCCTTAAGGAATGCTTCAGAGCATAGATTCTCTACCAAGTAGTCAATGGAGAAGAACACCCAATACTCTTCCTGAGTAGGAAGCTGTTGGCCTGTGAGTAAAACTATTTTATTGTAGAAATGGAGTGCATGTCCACCCCTTCATGACCTAGGATTTTCCAGTATGTCCTAAATCCTGTCAGGGTAATCCCCGTCGGCACATGTGGTGAGGCGGCGGTGATCCCTGAACATGTTTGCTGATTTAGGCAGAAGTGGGAGGTCTGTAGGATGGCTGCCGGACATGTAGTCAATGGGAGGTTTGTGTAACAGAAATGGTTATCCTCTGTGACGTAAGCCTGGGTGCAAGATCTAGTATATCTAGTATTGAGAGAGTTATTAAGGCACATAAGAGCAAGGTTTTATGAGCAGCTGGGGAGATGGGTGGGTCTGGCTGCTCACATATCCCACCCTTGTGGTACATGTTTTAAAGTGGAGACCAGTAGTCTCATGTCCGTCTGTGTGTGATTGTTGGAACACCTCCTGTGTGCTCTTGGTGAGAAACCCTGTGAACCTTGCAGAGACCTATACAGATGTTTTACTTTCTGTTATTATTTTATGGTAAAAAAAGGCTGTTTTTGTTTCTATTTTTTCTGAAGTGTTTTATGATGCAATAAACCTGGTGGACTCAACCGAAAATGGTTCCTGTGCTTGCTCAAACTCGCAACCCAGAGACTCAGAATTTCACAGTTGAAATAGAATTATTACTACTTTGCACACTTCCTTGTTGTAATAGTCCAACATTACTCCCATTCATAACACCAGCAAAGTAGGCATCTCCCTCAACTAATTTTACAATTAAGTAGCCTAAAAAGTTTGTTAGTGCAATCTCTTGTTAAATTGGTTGTTGGATATCATCGGTATACACTGTTTTTAAGTAGTCATATAGGTTGAGGTTGTTACAAGGGAGTTCAATGCATCCCTAGTAGACTTTAGAGTGTTCTAAAAATATTAAATACGCTTTGTAGTATTTAGATTCATGGCAAATTCATTTCCCGCCAAGTGAATTTTGTGGGAAAGGTCAGTGAAGTTAGAGAATTATTAAAAAGATTTGCTCATCTTTAAATTGAAGATATCAATTCTATAGCAGTGCTCTGTGGACCAAATAAGTGTATAGTGCACAGATAAATACAGTGACTCACCTGTGATGTTCTTGTTGATTGTAGTCATTCACTTTCAATGTTGTTTGACATTTGGACCAGTCCGCCTTATCCATTTCTTTTATCCATGATTCGTCTCTACAGATCACATCTTTGGCTTAACACTTTTCCATCCCCTTACATGCAGTCATCTACCTCTACACAAAACACAAGTGCGATATCCAATGCCCTAGAAATAGGGCTGCCAAAATATGATTATTATAATAATAATATTCCCCTTGTGCATCTTTATTATGAAATTGCCCCATTGTGCATTTTTATAATAATGCCACACCGTTATGCCTACTTATAGTAATGCACCAATATCACCTCAATAAATTAAGATCCCTCCCCCATTGTACTTCTGTATTGTAAGAATACCCCCCCACAGAATGTTTGGAGACGTTTTTGCAGTTGGTCAACTCCAAAAGATGACCAAAATACAGCTCAAATTTTTTTTAAACAGTTTACCTACTCATTGCTGAAGACTTAAGGGCACTTTACACGCTGCGATATCGCTATCGATATCGCTAGCGAGCGTACCCGCCCCCGACGGTTGTGCATCACAGGCAAATCGCTGCCCGTGGCACACAACATCGCTTACACCCGTCACACGGACTTACCTTCCCTGTGACGTCGCTTTGGCTGGCGAACCGCCTCTTTTCTAAGGGGGAGGTTCGTGCAGCGTCACAGTGACGTCACACGGCAGCCACCCAATAGAAGCGGAGGGGCAGAGATGAGCGGGCAGAATATCCCACCCACCTCCTTCCTTCCTCATTACCGGTGGACGAAGGTAAGGAGATGTTCGTCGTTCCTGCAGTGTCACACATAGCTGTTACGAGGGGGACCCGGGGAAGTGTGCGAAGATGGGAAATGGACAGCTTCCGCCGGTCAAGGTCCACTGTGCGGTGTTCCTGCTATGGTCAGGAAAGAGTGAGCGGGTTGCTACTAGTGATCGTCTGGAATGTCACAGACGATCTATGTACACCGGTCCGCCCTAACCAGTGAGGGTTGTATGACTCGGGGCTTCTCGTTCGGTGTACCTGTTGCACGGGGACGCACAGAGGTGCCTACGCACGTGTGCCAGCGGGAGTCACAGGAATATGGCACGAGGGTAGCACAGAGGTGCCCACGCACGTGTGCTTCAGAAACAGGTGAGTCCAACAGAGACTCAAGGAGCTCACCCGGGACAGGAACACAGCCTGCTAAACTGAATACTGCCAGAGCAGCAAGGCAGGGGTAAGACCTGCAAACCAGGTGCTGCCTGAGCAGCAAGGGCAAAGCCCACAAAAGACAATGACGTCTGTACAGTGGCGTGGCAGCACGCTCCCAGACATCCAAACATAGAAGGACGGTCGCGCGCCGCCATGAAAGCAGGGGGAGCTTTTAAGGAGGCGTAGCTCCACCCAAGGGCAGGCGCGAGATGGGCGTGACCCAATCAGGATTCAGCACATCACCAGCCTCGTTATCGGGCCGTGTGATATCAGTGAGCGAATCAGAAGACGTCACGTGGGGCACATGCTCATCTTCCTGCCTCTGGGTCATAAAGGCGGGATCCTCGGTTTCACAATGTGCAGAGATAAGGGAAGTCTTGCTGCTTCCCTGAGCATCCATCCTTTGCACACTGTGCAACCTCTCAGACACTCTGTGATGCTGAGCAGGAGGGCCCGTGGCAGGCAAGAGATGGGAGACCGCTCCATTGTTTGTAAGGGGAGAACCACTAGGTGTCACCCTTCCGCTGCATCTCTGAGGAGGCAACTCGTGCAGTCTCCCAGACCTTTGGCGCTGCTGAGCAGGAGGGCTCGTGGCAGACAAGGAATGGGGGACCACCTCATTCCTTGCTACAGGAGAGCCACGAGGTGTAATACATAGCGATGTGTGATGCCGCAGGAATGACGAACAGCCAGCGGCATGCACCACCAACGATATTATGAAAAGGAGCAACGTATCAATGATTTTTAACGTTTTTGCGATCGTTGATCATCGCTCCTAGCTGTCACATGCTGCATTGTCGCTAACGATGCCGGATGTGCGTCACAAACAACGTGTCCCCGACAATATATCGTTAGTGATGTCGCAGCATGTAAAGCACCCTTTACTCTTCATACATTCAATCTTTTGAGTGTTTTTCTTCTAATATAGATTTTTTACAAATTCCTAGTGAAAGAAAAGAGAGTACATGTCCAACAAACATACTTGACCAACAAATAAAGCAATACTTATCTCATTGTTGGGCAATGATGCACTACTGATCACTTTAGTCTCCGACATGGAGAAGGAATGTAGATTAAGTGATGTTGTCGCGCCACCTCTAATGCACTGCATGTTGCCGGCATCTTGTGATGTGCCGGTTAGAAGTTGCCCAAAGCCTGCTTGAGTGACTGGTAGAGTAGCCAACCAATGGGCATGCAGATACTGCTAAAAGTGTTCACAAAAAAGTAGAATCCAGCTCACCTGATCCAAGAAGACCACTAGACCGTGCAAGGAAGGTAAAGTTGGCAAAATCTTGAGACTTCATATCCAAGGCGGTAATTCCAGCAATCAGGTCCAGAAGAAATTAGTAAAAAATACAATTTTATTTAATAATTATCATCAAAAAAGTCCATTTAGGTCACAAACAAATCCATAACAGAGAACGCGTTTTGAACATCTAGTTTTTAGTCAATCTCTCATTGATTATCATTGATCATGATCGATGATACGATGATATGATTGATCATTGATTGATCTGTTATGGACTTGTTTATGACCTAAATCGACTTTTTTAATGATAATTATTAAATAAAACTGTATTTTTTACTAATTTCTTCTGGAACTGATTGCTGGAATCACCACCTTGGATATGCTAAAAGTGTTCAGTACTAGTCCAGCCCATCTAGCATTTACCAGAATTGTCGGATGGCCAGTCAAGCCACAGGGTGTAACATATATAGTATAACATCGGCATTAATAATATAATTGAATACATTTTTTTAAAAAGTAGAAAATGCTAGAGTCAATTCAAAACGTAACAGGTGTCATGACATGTAAGTGTTAAATAAATTTATCATTAAAAACAAGCTAGCAAATGCAAACCGTGCACACCAGAGGCTATCTGCTCAGTTCAAGATTAAAAACGGTAACTTTATTTCATTTCTAATATATTTTGCTGAACTTGTTTATTGAACAAGATTTTCTGCTTATAGCAAACAAAATGAAAAATACATTATTGGTGAGGAATGCAATTTTGAATATATTGATATTACATATTGCCAAGCAAAATATTTCAGGAGATCTCCCTTACCAGTAACGAGAGAAAATGAAAGGAGCTAACCTGTAAGAATGATATTTCCTAACTCATAAACCACTGAGCCTAATTCAAAAATCATCAAAGTTTTACTTAGCAGAAAAGTAAAGTTGAACTATGTCTCACTGGAAAGTGCTCATTTTTTTTTGTTTTTCAGATGTACCATACAGGAGGTTTTTTTAGATTTTTTTATTTTTTTCCAATTTTAATTTTTATTCTTAATAGAGTTTAAAAAGGTTTATTCCCAGCAATGACATTAATGGCTTATCTTCAAATGACTGTTTCCGCACCTTCCAAAGACATAAATGGAAAAAGTTAGTTGCTATTTTAGCATGCAGGAGTGTAGGATCGACATTTCTTTAGATGTTTATTGCTTAGTATCTGTCTTCTACAGTGTTTGGTTGCAATTGGTGCCATGCAGGGAAGCAGTCAAAGAACTTTTTCCCTTCATTATAGCTATCTATTGGGATTGATTCCAATAGAACAGTAAAGGCCGCTTTACACGCGGCGATAACGCTAGCGATGTCGCTAGCGATTGCACCTGCCCCCATCATTGCATGCGTCACAGGCAAATTGCTGCCCGTGGCAAACAATATCGCTAATATGCATCACACATACTTACCTTCCTAACGACGTCGCTGTGGCCGGCGAGCAAACTTTTTTTTAAGGGGGAGGTTCATGCGGCGTCACAGCGACGTTACACAGCGGGCCACCAATAGAAGCGGAGGGGCGGAGAGCAGCCTCATTAATGTCACTCCCACCTCATTGCCGGAGGATGCAAGAACGCTGTTGTTCGTCATTCCTGGGATGTCACATGTAGCGATGTGTGCTGCCTCAGGAATGATGAACAACCGGCGTCCAAAATTAGCAACGATATTTAGGAAAGGAACGACGTGTCAACAATCAACGATTTTTGCCTTTTTTCGGATCGATAGCGGTCGCTCGTAGGTGTCACACGCAACAACGTCACTAACGACGCCGGATGTGCATCACGAATTCCATGACCCCAGCGATATCTCGTTAGCGACGTCATTGCGTGTAACAGGGCCTTTAGTTGTTTGGAAAATCCCTTTTTGGGTCAATTTGACTTTTCTATGTTTTCATTTCTTCCTCCCTTTCTTCCAAGAATCGTTTATTTTTTTTTAGCTTTTATGACAATATAGCCATATGAGGACTTGTTTTTTTGTGGAATGAGTTATATTTTTGAATAATACCATTTATTCTGCCATGTGGTGTACTAGAAAATAGGGAAAAAAAATCCAAGTGTAGTGAAATTAAAAAAGAACTGCAATTCCACAATTTTTGGGGGGTTATTTACCATTTTCAACATATGGTAAAACTGACCTGGTAATATGATTCCCAAGGTCAGTGATACAAGTACATAGATAAAAGCATGCATTGTGTTTCTTTTATCTAAGTGGTGGAAAAAATCAGAAATTTGTAACAAAAAAAATGCTGTTTTTCTCGCCATTTTTCCAAGACCTGTAACGTTATGATTTTTCAGAATCTGGCATTGTGTAAGGGCTTATATTTTGGGCCCGGAGCTCATGTTTTAAGTCATACCATTTTGTGGTACACACGATGTTTTGAAGGTCTTTTATTGCAACTTTTTCATTTTTTTTCTTGATTCACTGTATTTTGATCAGATTAGTTTATTTTATATTGTGATAGATTGTGAATATCTTTATATGGGGATACCAAATATGTGTATTTTTATTTTTAATGGGGCAAAACGGGGTTGATATGAACTTTTTTGTTGTTTTTACTTTTTATTGAATTTAATAGGGCCCTTACAGGACTTGAAGCTGTGTCACCTGATTGCCTGTGCTATACAAAGCAGTGTATCAGTATCAGCACTGCTCTGTATAGCAGAACCCATGATCTATGAATACATGTGGTAACAGGAAGGTCATGAGGAAAGGCATGGGGGTCATCAGCTGGCCCCCTGGGTGTCATGACAGCCTATTGGCGCCCTACGACCATGTGATGAAGGTGGTATTGCACTGGATCCATGACTTGCTTCCTGTCAGCAAGTGTTAAATGCCACTTTCAGAGATTGAGAGCAGCATTTAAATGGTTAACAGACTTGGGTGGATTGACGATCCACCCGCGTCTGTTAGGTCAGAGTCACACTTGCGAGTGCATCGCATGTAACTCACACGAGTCTCTCATTGAATCATCCGGCATGGACTCACACTCTCTGGACAGGAGCGTCTCAGCTGCATAGACATACATGCAACCGACCCGCTCCTGTCAGGAGAGTGCGAGTCTGTGCCGGGTGATTCAATGAGAGACTCGCACGAGTTACACGCGATGCACTCGCAAGTGTGACTCTGGCCTTAGAGGCACTTGATGGCACTAATGATTAGAGGTACTTTATCAAATCAGTCATGAAGTAAAGAGAAAGATGTGGGCTCAGCACGTGAGCCCACATCAAAGGCAGGGACACGACTAATGATGTAAATATACTTAACCGATAATGAAGAGGTTAACACATATCTTTAAGTCTTGCTTGAACAATGAATGTTCCAAAAAGGGTTCTCCAGGATACTTCCTACACTTCGTCAATATCCAATTAGTGAGTGTCTAAGCCACCAGTAGGTTATTTGTTGCTTCAATTTGTGTTCCATGTACACAGAACTGTCCAGCTCCATGCAAAATCTACTGGCCATTCTTGGATGCTACAGCTCATCCCCTATTACAGTGAATGCAAGTTATGTTGTACCATTCAAAAACGCTACTACACATGTTCAGACCTGGGCTGTTCCTATTTCATGTACTGTGTACATTTGGACAAAATAGAAGCTAGAAACAGATGATTGCAGGGGTACCGAGTGTCAAGCTTCCAACTATCTGATGTTGATGCTTAAGAATGGGACATCAATATGGTAATCCTGTATAATATCTTTATGATTTGCAAACTTTCATTTTATTTAAATTAAGAGTTACCTTAATTACATTCCGAAATCTCATTCACAGTACAAAGATATATATTTTAGATATCAATTTATCACAAATATAGAAAGAGTTGTCTCCATAAACTACTTGATGAATACATTGTGAGAAGTCAAGTACTATCCGATTTTACAATAACATGACTTAAAGGAAATCTGTGGCAGGGTCAAACCTCCTAAGCCGTCTATATGGGCATGTAGGTCATAGGAAGCTGAAGAAAACTATACTGTCATATCTGTGATCACATGTTTCATTAAAGCAAAATCCACATTTTTCATCTTATGTAAATGAGCTGTTAAGATTTATGAGCCAGACACTGATCTCCTAGAGAATCTGCCTCCAGTGCTTATCTTAAATGAAAAGTGACATTACCTGTGTGAGACATGTAATGACTGAAAGTCTGCCCTCCTAAACTACATGTCTTACATTGGTAATCTCGCCTTTATTTAAAAAGAAGCCTTGCAGGCAGATTCTCATGGAGTTTTGTGCCCAGCACTTAGATCTCATTTAAATGTTTTTTATTGATTTTGAAATGCAGGGTAGGGTATGAACTAGAAAAGTATGGGGATACAGACGGAAAAATTAAGGATGGTGATTACAAGGGGTAAACTGGGGGGAAAATAAATAAATAAGCAAAGCAATTTACATGGAAAGATCAGAGCTTTTTCCTTTTGTTAACAGTTCAATAATCTGAGTATTTTTACAATTATCATATATACATCGTAGCTGGATATATAATGACATAAAGAAAGCTTAGTTATCACGATACTGTTTGCAGTCTGCTGTTGCAGAGTTGTATCGGTCACCTGGCCGTCGATTCCCAGAGGGAGGAGCCTATCCTTCTATGCCTTGTTCCAAGGAGCATGCCGCATTATCAGGACGTTCCCTCCATCATCAAGGTGCCAGTTATAGTCCTGCTCTGCAGCTGGCTCTCTTGGTCCCTGTAAGTGCACTAGATTTTTTCTGCTACCTACTCTGATCTTTCCTGACCTCCCTGATGTTTTTTCTGCCTGACCTCCCTCACATCTGTTGTGCCCGACCTCCCTCACTTCTGTTCTATCCGACCTCCCTGACTCCCATCGCTTCCGTTTTGTCTTACCTTCCATTCTCCCCTCCTGCTCCATTTAATTGTTCCGTGTCTGCACCGCCTCCTTCGGCTTGCTCGCCTGGTTACCGACATATAGCTTGTTCCTGACCCTGACTCCGCCTCTTCCCTTGTACTGTGCTCCCTCTTGGCTCTGACCTGGCTAGCACAACTCCTCTTAGCAACCACTTAGTTACCTGGGACTCCTTGTGCTCTGGCTCCCTCTAGTGGTTGTTCTCGTTATACACATTGTGTGCTGACTTCCTCTAGTGTTGACATTACATTAGTCCTAGTCAATGGAGTCATTAATATACAAGTTTTGTGTGAAGGTTTTGATCCAAGCAAGCCATACTTGGTTGTTTTTTTTGTAGTTCTTCTCTCTTAGAGCCAAATTATATTCAAATGTATTGTGGAGAGAAACTTTCTCCAATAGGTCTTCTATTTTGGGGGGAAAACACCTGTTTCCATCTATGCTATAAGGTGTTTTATGGCCTTAGATCTCAACAGCTCAATTACATAGGAATAAAAATATGAATAAGACATCAGATCGCTCATATCAAGGTATATTTTTATTTCATTTCCTATTACCTACATGCTCTTATAGACAGCTTAGAAGGTGTTATGCCTGGGGACTCAATCACAAGGCCTATTGCTCTGTGGTTGGTTTCCTTCTTTGCTGAGCCACAATGTGGTCGGTCTCCATCTATCTGGTGATGTTTAACTTATCTTTGCTTTTCTCCCTGCTTTCCTGCTAGTCAGGGGTTCTCAATTCCCCATTTTGTCTCTTTTCTATCACATCATGGGTGGGGCTATTTATACTCTCCTTTCACCAGCCTTCTCTGCTAGCTATATGTCTATGTGGATTTCCGATAAGGAATTGCAGCCCTGCAGTTAATTTATTTTGCCTGTTAAGCAGAAACCAGTGTTGTATTTGCTATGTGTACTCTAACCTCAGTTGACCTCATTAAACTGAGTGACTTAAGGTGAGGTTACCTGTGATCACAGGTGATGGACCATGGGAACCTCCAGCTGTGACCACAATTAACCTAAGAGTCATCACAGCTCATCCCCTGGCTCATTCTTTGCCTGAAGCTCACATTAGGTGAGCATGTTCTATGGCCGTGCACTTCAGATGTGGCCCCAGAAGCAGCGTCAGAGTTGTGCAGAGGCTCAGTAAATAGAATATGCCTGCTCCAATCCCCTATCCCTTCTACCATAAATTTAAAGCACTGGATTCTGACTTCCATAGATAAATATGGGGACCGGCATCCAGTCAGCTATCAAGGATCAATTCTGAACAGGTTTTTTTTAACCCAGTTGGACCTGTCAATCATGGGTATATGCGAGTCCACCAATTACTAGTTGTGGTATTTTAGTTGTGCAGCTATGGATATTCAAGTCTTTGCAGGAACCAATACGGTGTTGTGCAGCTAGGGATACTAAGTCATCTTAGCCAGTATGGTGTAAATGCGGTTGCAGTGGGATAAACTTTATTATCCCTTTACCTGTGTTGGAATAAGTACTAGCATAACAGAAAAGTTGATCCTATAGACAGCTTTTTTAATATTTGAGAAATATTCATTATTTAAGCTGTAGGCTCCCTACTGACATCTTAGTGGCAGCCTATTTATGTAATTTATCTCTAAACAGTGGAGATTGGGCTAAAATGTAAAATCATTTCTGCTTTCAGTGCTCCTGATGGTCAAGGGTTCTGTGTGATATTCACTTTTATAGAACCGAGTTGCAATACTGGTCACAACTAGGGATGATGGAATATTACAAATATTCGGCAATATTCGGCTTCGCGAATATCTGACGAATAGTTCACCACTATGCGAATATTTGATGCGCGATGTAAGTCTATGGGAAGCCCGAATAGTTGCTATATGGCAACTATTCAGGTTTCCCTAGACTTACATTGCGCATCGAATTTTCGCAAATCGCTGAATAGTAGCGACCTATTCGGCGAATATGGGCGTTGCCGAATATTTGCGGTATTCGATCATTCCTAGTCACAACCCTTCTACAGACAGATAAGGTACTGTTTCTCGAAAACAACCATATTTAAAATTAACTATTAGTTTAGAAAACTGTTTCCCTTTTCTCCCCAAAATCTAAATTTTAAAATCTATGCTGTATGTCTAATATTTATTTGCATGTGACTAAGCTGCAATGACAACTAAGGACATGGGTGGCGCTGTTTTTTAAGTTAAAAAAAGCAGTTAAACTTTGATATGGTTCATTACTTTTCAAGAAATCCTTCCAAATATTTTGAGAATTTCTAGCCAAACAGGCAATAGGTGTTGTTGCAACATGATTTATGAACTCGACTGATTAAGACCAAATTAATGTACTGCGGCTCAGTCTTTGTGCATTGTTATCACACAGAACCTACCTGTCTACCTCGGGAACACTATTTTTTTAATAAAAAATTAAAATGTGCATCAGGTCATTCGAAAATGAATAATTTCACAATATTACACTCAGAAGAAAAACATCCAGCAGCTTTTGATTTAGAATAGCTGTCCTATGAGCAATATGTTCACGATCATAGCAGCTGCCGGACAAATGAACCAGGGCTAATGAATAAACTGGATCTTAATATCTAAAGCTTGATATGTGAACTGTATTTAAAACATATATTAGAGTGCATTAGACGACTTTTTAATGATGCTGTTATTTATAAAGTCTCCTCGAAGAAATTCACAGGGGGTAAAAATCTTGTGATTAGGGAAATATGTTAGGTTTCATGCAGAATAGTGCAACAACCTCATAGACAGTCAATACCTTACCATGAAATTATCCATGTTAAAGGAAATGGGTCATGAGAATATGACCTGTTGTTTAAATTAGTAAAAAAAAAAAAACATGTTGGTAAAGATTTTATGCTTATTAATTTTTCATATTAGCTTAGAAAAAAGTCGTCTCAGAGGAGATCTCATTTATATGTATACATTTTTATTTATATCCTTTATATCCTTTATATGGACATGTCTGGTCCATATAAAGATGTTTTGCCATTGTATTGATCAGTGCAAAAGAGCCCCAAAACCAACGCCAAGGTAATCTCTATTTTTGGGGTCCCTAGTCTATATGTAACCTCACCTGCAGTTAAAAAACTTGCTCTCCATGGCTAGGGACTCCAAAAATAGAGATTAACTTGGCATTGGTTTTGGGGCTCTTTTGAATTGATCAATAAAATGGCTAAACATCTCATATTCCTATTATTCAGAGCAGTTATGCGTATTTCATTTTTCATGTTTTTTCACTTTTTCAGATAGTCCATTTTATTTTTCAGTCTAGTATTCCCATAGCAGTTTTGCTTTTCATCATTCCCATATACATTGTGACTTGTGTGCAACCCTTTATCCTATTGTAAAGTTATGTTTTTGAGTCTTGCACCATGTTCACAGAATCAGAATAAACCTTTCCCGTTTTAGGTGAATTAGGAACCAAAATTATTTATATTTGCCAAATACCAAAATAATGAGAGAGACAATGTTTTAAGGCATTTTTATTACTTTCTACACAGTCAAAAATTAAAATACACTTAGAGTAATATACCTCTAAACAATATGGGACTGCCCATATGATGATGTCATGTCTTTGGAAGCTTCTGATAGGTTTATTGGCAACATCTGAGCTAATTAGAGACACACTTGTGGATGTATGTCAATTTTTGATTTTGCAGAAAGTAATGAAAATTCCTTAAAACATTCTCTCTCTTATTATTCTGGCATGTGGCAAATATAAATAATTTTGGTTCCTAATTGACTTAAAACAGAAAAGGTTTATTCTGATTTCATGTCACATAGTGAGAAAAACCTGCAGATGTGTCTTTATAGATAGGGGATTTGAACTTCTGGTGTTTCAACTATATGCAGCGTCGGACTGGCTAACGGAGGAATCTCCAGTAATGCCAGGCCTGGATTCAGGTACCTGCATTGCACTCTGGAGCTCTCACCTGAGCTCCGGCATGCAGCCTAGACTGTACCGCGAGCGCTGAGTGATTGATTCCCCGGAAATTGCGGTTCAGTTCATGTCAGCTGTAGACAGGCCAGGGTGATCTCCGGTGCTCTCACCTGATCTCTTTAGCTCACTGAATTCAGGCCTGGCATTGCTGGAGATTCATCCAGTAGCTAGCCCGACGCTGCATATAGTTGAAACACCAGAAGTTCAAATCCCCTATCTATAAAGACACATCTGCAGGTTTTTCTCACTATGTGACATGAAATCAGAATAAACCTTTTCTGTTTTAAGTCAATTAGGAACCGAAAAAAATAAAAAAAAAAAAATATATATATATATATATATATATACATATAACATGTCTGAAAAGTCTTCTGTAAAAACAGGAAGTGTGTCTAAAGTGGCCCTTGTAGGCAATTTGACATGTTTAAGATTTTTTCTAATATATTTAACACAAAACCCTGGTTTACGCTATTCTCTCTACAGTTTTTTCGGTATCTAAAATCTATACTCTTGGCATTAAAAATACTGCATTAAAGTACTATATTTCATTATTTTTGCAGCTTTTTCTACATGGATTACATGCGTGCTTTGTCTACTATACAGTGGCAAGCAATATTTTGGGCACCCCTGGTCAAAATTACTGTTATTGTGAACACTTCTGCAAATTAAGGATGAAATTATCTCCAAAAGGCATAAAGTTAAAGGAGTACTTCCATCATAAAGATCCTATCCAATATGTAGTAGGTGTAATAATAATAAAATAATATTTGCAAATACCTCCAATTAGAAATGTAGTATAGTTCTCCTGATATAGCCATATCTCTTACCTAATGTGCCGGGCATTGCATATAGTGACAGAAAGTTACTTATTTGTTTGTGGTCGTAACCATAAATAGCTAAGATGCAATTCCCTGACTTTTAGAGATCATTTAATCTTCAACTTGCTTAACTGTTCACAATAACAGTAATTTTGACACAAGGGTGCCCAAATTTTTGCATGCCACTGAACATATTTAATAAAGTTAGTTTTAGTCATAAAAAAACACTTTTAAAATAGAGCTAAAAATACTATTACATTTTTTTTTTTATTTTCTCATTGATTTCTCTGCAAAATTGCTGAAAAATACCCATCATGTTGCAGAATTAAAAACTGCTGCATTTTTCCAATTTAGTCTGAAAAAAAAAAACAAGCATGGGCATGAGATTTCTGAACTCTCATAGCTTTAACAGGTACTGTAAAATGTAGATTTTAATTTGCATAAATAAATGTTTGCAAATAAATGTAACCATCTATGTTAGAAAGATTTAAGTAATTGCAAAAACATACAAAAAGAACATTTATTTTTCTATGTGCTGATTCATTTTATTAAATATTTAAAGCTCCAATTTTCTATTATCTAAATCTAAACCCATGGAGTTTAATTATTAATTTTTGGTTGTCTGCTGCCATCTTTGGTGTAAATCACAATTTTTTTTTAGTGGGCTCCCTCTAAATGCATTTTTTTTTCTTTCTAAACAGGCCAGAACCCGTATTATGGACAAAGGATGGCGGAGAGCTTCCAGATCCAGACAGGATGGTGGTAAATGGACGGGAATTAACAATAACTTTCTTGAACAAAACAGACAATGGAACATATCGATGTGAAGCAACAAACTCCATTGGTAAAAACAGTGCAGAATACATCTTGATAATAAATGGTAGGTTGACTAAATACATAGCTTTTTATTTTAGATATACAGATATGTCCTTCCTTATCATTTCCAAACTTAACAGACCAAAAGGCATGTGGTCCAAGATGTTAAAGGGGTTTTCCACTACTTTTACATTGATGGCCTATCCTTAGGCGGGCTTTGCACGTTGCGACATCGCAAGCCGATGCTGCGATGTCGCACGCGATAGTCCCCGCCCCCGTCGCAGGTACGATATCGTGTGATAGCTGGCGTAGCGAAAATTATCGCTACGCCAGCTTCACACGCACTCACCCGCCCTGCGACCGTCGCTCTGGCCGTCGCCCCGCCTCCTTCCTAAGGGGGCGGGTCGTGCGGCGTCGTAGCGACGTCACACGGCAGGCGACCAATAGCGGCGGAGGGGCGGAGATGAGCAGGATGTAAACATCCTGCCCACCTCCTTCCTTCCGCATATCCTACGGAAGCCGCGGTGACGCCGGTAGGAGATGTTCCTCGCTTCTGCGGCTTCACACACAGTGATGTGTGCTGCCGCAGGAACGAGGAACCACATCGGACCGTCGCGTCAGCGTAATTATGGATTACGCCGACGCTGCACCGATGATACGATTACGACGATTTTGCGCTCATTAATCGTATCATCTAGGCTTTACACACTACAATGTCGCATGCGATGCCGGATGTGCGTCACTTTCAACTTGACCCCACCGACATTGCACCTGCGATGTCGTAGTGTGCAAAGCCGCCCTTAGGGTAGGTTATCAATGTCTGATCGGCAGGGGGCCGACACCCAGCACTTTTGCCTATCAGTGAATCTCGGTCCCGGCAGCAGGCAGCCGGAAATGCTTAGTTCCGGAGCTGCTCCATCTTCTAAAAGCGGCCGCTGCCAGGTACTGGACATCTCAATATACAGAAAGCCATACTAGTGGTTCCAGTGCATATATACATTATAACCTACAAAAATAATACTGAAACGCATGATATAAGAACAATAATTTTATTATTGAAAACATTTTTTTTTGTTAAAATAAGACTAGAAGATGGAAAAAAAACTGGAGAAAAATAAACAATGAAAATAATGACCCTGAATTGGTCACCTGTAAAATAGTTACAATTAAATAATAAATAAGTAGTCAATACATGAGATGCTAACAAGAGTATTAGTGGGGGAAATAGATATGGAATCACAGGAAGAAAATAAGTCTAATTTACATATATAAAGTGCCAAGTGCTGAATGAATAAATAAATAAATACTGACTTTATAGATTATGATAATGAGCCTGAACTATTTCATACTAAATATCTCCACACACAGGTGTTATAAATGGTTGTAACAACGAACAGACAAAGGTGGTCAGGAATTAGATAACATGTTCAGTGTAAATACTATCATAAAATAAATATGTAATATAAGAGCCAAAATAAAGTGCCCTGTGCACTGTGCTTTATAGAAGAATTACTGGGTGTAAGTCACATATAAATAGTGCATTAAATAGAATAATACAATACGCTGAACATATTAAATACAATTGTTAGATAGACCACATGACATAAACAACCATAGGATAGTTGTGTAACAGACACCTATGATATAAATGAACACATTATAACATAACCTGAATAATGTAACTACTTACCAGGGACCGCAGGGATGCTCCCCAACGCGCATTTTGCTGTCTTTTTCGAGGGAAACAAGGTACAGGACAAATATTGGACATGCTGTATATTCTAATTAATAGGAGGCGCATATGTAGTTAGCAGCTATGGCTACTATCAGAGGATGGGGCAGCTCCAGGACTGATCATTTCCAGCTACCTGCTGCCGCTACAGGGACCGAGAACCACTGATAGATGGGAGTGCCAGATGTCGGACCCTGAGAATCAGACATTGATGACCAATACAAAGGATAAGCCATCAATATAAAAGTAGTAGACAGCCTCTTTAAACACATATGAAAAATATGTTGAATGATAAAAAGATTTATGGCATCCATCCACTATAAGTTTGTGTACCGTTAAAAAGCTTTTTTACATATAGAATTTTAACTGGATGATTTTGACAAATTCATCTGTTAAAATAAAAAACCATCCCTATCCAACTATGTTAAAAAAATATACATATATTCATTAACAATAGTTTCCCATGTTAAAAATATATACTATTTACTAGATAGTGTGAGATTATACAGAGTTAATATCATGAAAAATTCTATAACTTAAAGAAATGATAAGGGTGGACCTATCTGTATTAGTGACCATTCTGTATCATTGTGCTAAACTACTGGGCCTCATCCATTAATCTTTTCTTAAAGGGATATAATATAGTTTATGTGAAGTGAGATTGCAAAAAAATATCACGAGTGTGAATACGTTTCATCTCTTTAATGCAATTTGGTTTAAGAAGTAAGAACGATTGGTCAAATTGGATTTCTAACTTATTTGCTTCATCAATAGTCTGATGGAATACAGTATTAACTATTCCACAAAGCAGATTCTGATATATATATATTTTTTTCAGATTCTTATACGTTAGATCATATAACATAAATGATCGCACAATACTGTGTCATTCATTATCATGGTTTTATCAGTGGCCCTTGTATTAAGGTGACAATACTAATAAACAAGTGACAACTAGTATTTAAATGCAGGTAATGGTCCTCAAACGTCACAGTTTGTCAGCATTTCTCTTCGTTAAGGAAAGGACTATTTGGACACGAGATATTTACAATCAATGTATCTATGTGTAAACTACTTGTAGTAGTAATGTGGTATTTTGACATTTCAATATTAGCTTACATTATCTCATAGTATAGAATGGTAGAGTTGGAAGGGACCTCAGGGACCATCAGGTCCAACCTCTTGCGAGTGCAGGTTTTCCTAAATCATCCCAGCTATAGGTTTATCCAGTTTCCTCTTGAAGATTTCCATTGATGGAGAGCTCACTACCCTCCGCAGTAGCCTGTTCCACTCCATGACTGCCCTCACTGACAGAATGTTTTTCCTAATGTCTAATCTGAATCTTCTTCCTTTAAGTTTCATCCCATTGCTTCTTGTACTTTCTTGTGCTAATGAGAATAGGGTAGTTTCCTCTGCACTGACACGTCCTTTTAGATATTTGTAGCCCGCTATTAAGTCTCCTCTCAGCTTTCTCTTTTGCAAACTAAACATTCCTAGTTCTTTTAGCCGTGCTTCATATTACATGGTTTGCAGACCTTCTACCATCTTGATTGCTCTTCTCTGGACTTTCTCCAATATATCAATGTTTTTCTTGAACTGGGGCACCTAGAACTGTACACAGTATTCCAGGTGTGGTCTGACCAGGGCAGTATATAGGGGAATAATGACCTCTTTTGATCTAGATTCAATGCTCGTCTTGATACATGCCAGAATTTTGTTGGCCTTTTTACCTGCAGCTCTGCACTTTTGGCTCATGTTGAATCTGGGATCCACTATTATGCTCAGATACTTTTCCCCGGTGCTCTCACCTAGTTCTATTCCTCCCATACTATAAATGCTTTTAACAATTCTTTTACCCAGATGTAGGACTTTGCATTTGTCCCGGTTAGACGCTATTCTGTTTGCCTCAGCCCATTGTTCGAGAGTGTCTAGATCCTTTTGAATCTTGACATTTGTGTTTTGTAGTTTTTACTATAGTTTTATTTGGATTTTCTTGTAAAATGCTACATTTGCTACAAATGGCCACATTTATAAGAAGATTTTTCTTACATAATGAGATAGGATGTATAGTTTATCAAGCTTTATAGTAAAATGGTTACTTCAAATAGTAAAACCAATGCTAAAGGAATGGCCATAACAGTCTAGGCCTTTTAATAGATTACTGATGCAAATGTACAAATATAATAAAAAAGCAAAATAGACATTCCATCAAGTATGTGTGCAAATGCAATTGCTACATATTAAGGTGCATAGTGCCCAAACAAAATCAGCTAAATACAGTAGCAGAAATCTGTAAGATGCATAGTGCGTTTGAAATATCTGCTTTCACAAAATGTTGAAATGATAAGTTACAATAATGTATATATATCAACCATTGTTCTGCTATCACAAGGCAGGGACATATATAAATACCCCCATAATATCACATTTGCTATGGGAAAATTATATAAATGCATATAGCGCTATAGTAATAAGGAGATTCCAAATGCAGTGATAATAGATTATAGCAAACCTTATTAATAGGGATGATCGAATACCTCAAATATTCAGCTTCGCAAATATTCAATGCACAATGTAAGTCTATGGGAAAGCCGAATACCAACTATTCGGAACTATTCGGGCTTCCCATAGACTTACATTGCGCATCGAATATTCGCATAGCAGCGACCTATTCATCGGATATTCGCGAAGCCGAATATTTGAGGTATTCGATCATCCCTACTTATTAACCTTACAAGCTGAATGGAACTGTCCCTGCACCCCAATATGGGCTTCTGCTTGCTTCATCAGGGAGCATGTCTAGGGAAGGGGGTTCAAGATTTAAAGCTTGAGACAGCCAATGGAAATTTGTTAGTTTGGATGAGCATATGACCAGGTTGAAAACAAACCAGTGGTGCTTAGCGCTCTGACATCCTCTATTGTGAAGTGGGCACTTCCTGCTTCCAGGAGGTGGAACGCACTAGAAGGATTCCACATGTTGGCACATAATGTGGCGAGATGTCAGTGCATGCACGCATTCCTACTTTGTCACAATACAGAAAGCACTAGGAGAGATACAATCTGTGCAAGTGTACAGTGTTTTATTTGAGCAATATCAGCGGAAGGAGCATAGGTTGAAACCGCATAGCAAAAGAAGAGAAGCGCCATAGTGGCGCTCAAGGCTTATAACCCTAATAGAATGTACTAGTAAGTATATATAGCTACCCTACCGCTGTCATAGGGAAAGAAGCATTCACAAATGTATTACCATCTACTCCCATCAAGATATGTTTATATTCGATAAATAAGCAAATATGAGTGCAACCATGATTAATATATAAAATTAGCAAAACATATAAAGGAAATTAAAATGAAACTAACAAAACAATTGTATTCTATAAATAAGAAAACTGAGACATCCATATACAAGATAAAGGAGAAAAAAAGGAAAGAAAATTGTAGAAGTGAATGATACACGTTAACGATTACTGAATTAAAATAAAAATAAAATACATACAATGATAAACACAATTTTAAATTGGAAACATAAGAAGACTAAAAATAATAATATAAATTTGATTTAGTTCTGTTGGTGTGTAGTTTTCTGTGTAGTGAGATAATTAGGATAATTTTCGGAAAGGCCATTGATATCCGTAGACACCCGGCATCCCACCAGTCAGCTGTTATCAGCTCTGATGACTTCCATGTGTAAGCAGAATGCCACTTCTCTACTCTAAAGCCTGCTTTACATGTTACGATTCTGCATCCGATATCGTATGTGATCGTAACCGCCTCCATTGTATGTGCGGCACGTTCAATTTTGTTGAATGTGCCGCACAAATGATTAACCCTCGTCACACGTACTCACCCGTCCATACGACCTCGATGTGGGCGGCGAACGTCCACTTCCTGGAGTGGGAGGGACATTCGGCGTCACATCGACGTCACGCGGCAGCCGGCCAATAGAAGCGGAGGGGCGGAGATTAGCGGGACGTAAACATCACGCCCACCTCCTTCCTTCCGCATTGCTGGCCGGGAGCCGCAGGACGCAGGTAAGATCTTTTCATCATTCCCGGGGTGTCACACACTGCAATGTGTGCTGCCTTGGGTACGATGAACAATCTGACGTTCAATTCATGAGGAATGAACGACGTGCGTGCGATGAACGTTTTGCCGTTCATTCGCAATCGCATGTAGCTGTTACACACTACAATGTACCTTACGATGCCGGATGTGCGTCACTTATGACGTGACCCCGCCGACACATTATAAGATATATTATAGTGTGTAAAGCGTGCTTAAGTCCGGAGTCACACTTGTGAGTGACTCGCTTGAGTCTCACATCGCATCACCCCAGCACGGCTGCACACTCTCCGGACAGGAGTGGGTCGGCTGCATGTATTTCTATGCAGCTGAGACGGTCCTGTCCAGAGAGCGGTAGGCCGTGTCAGGTGATGCGATGTGAGTCTCTCATGAGTCTCTCGGAAGTGTAAATTTGGCCTAACACAGGTAATAGGAGCTGATTTACAATACCCAAGAGAGAGTTAACAAAAAGCAAAATTCGTAAAATATCAATTTATTAAATATGCCTTAAAACTGTCGTTGGACAAATAACAAAAAGAACAAAAACACTTCCCATAAAAAGTACCACACAGTAAGGACAGATTAGGAAAATAGCATTCATTGAAGTGAATAATTGGTTTGTGTATTAACACTATTAGTGCAGATACTAACTCAATGTTTGATGGATGCATAGATTCAATGTGACAAAGTTATCAGTTGATTAGAGATGTCACATTGAGGACAGGAGTCTGGTTGTACAATTTTTTGTACATGTGATTAGTGGTGGTTTGGTACTCACATGGTGAGAGAGGGACAGCTTAGGGACCTTTATGGCTAGTCCATGGTGAGCAGGGTTGCCATTTGCGATGATTAGGTGCCGACCTCCGCAGGCAGGTGGGGTGATTTATTAGGGGCAGTAGCAGGGCAACTTAAGTATTAGATTGTTCCGGTCTGGCAGCCCTGTATACCTACCTTGTTTTTTCTTAATCTGTCCTTACTATGTGGTACTTTTTAAGGGAAGTTTTTTTGTTTTTTCTGTTATTTGTCCAACGACAGTTTTAAAGTCATATTTATTATATTGATATTTTAGGAATTTTGCTTTTTGTTAACTCTATACCTAGAATTCCTGTATTATTCCTATACAGTTAGCCAATACCCAAGAGAGACCACAAAGGTGTAAAGCAGCTGTGGTGTTTCCTGCTATTCCCTGACTCTTGGAGGTTAAGGTTGTTGTTTTCCCACCGATCTGATATTGATGACCTATCCATAGCATTAGTCATAAATAACAAGATCGAAGAAACAACATGTCACCGTCCATTTGTGACAACAAACATTTGTTTGGAGTTTGCCACATATGTTTTCCAATGCTTTCAGAGGAAATGTTTCCATCCATGAATAATCTAATTTTTGCTAGTGCTATACAGTGTGTCCACCCATATCCTGTCCACCCATTAACTTGAGAATGGCGGCAGCTATAGGAATAGAAGTGGTGTCTAGGTATAGTAAAGTAGCCATGCGCTACGCAATGAAACCACTTATATCGCCACCTGGTGGAAAACAACGGAGTTAGCATTTTTATCTCAAAAACTGAACGAGATAGAGAAAAAAGTGAATTAATTAATTGTACGGCATCATCACTTCAATATGAATACACCTTGCATACATAAATGCTATGATATTAAACCCATGACCCCCCAAAACATTGAATGCTGGTCACGCATATGGCGCTCATTTAACTTTGATGCTCATAGTGGCCAGCCTTATCTGCAATGCACATCTGGACTCTGCACAGCATACTGTATCTTGCTGCACATTGTGCAATATGGTAGGTGACACGTTTGCACAAGCATCTGTGATACGTCGTCGTAGGTCCTGCAATATTGGTGGAGGGGGTCGCATACACCTGCTGTTTGATGTGACCTCACAGAAAGAAGTCCAATGGGGTCAGGTCAGGTGAGCGTGGAGGCCACTCCACACAGCTACCATACCCAATGACTTGTAGGAAAGTCTCCATGAGGTATCGCTTCATGTCCGCAGCCTTGTGAGTTTTACACGTTCTAATCATAGCATTTCTGTATGCAAGGTGTCGATTCATATTGAATTGATGATGCCCTACAACTTTGTAATTCACTTTTTTCTCAGTTTCGTTCCGTTTTCGAGATTAAAATGCTAACTCCATTGTTTTCAACCAGGTGGCGCTATAGGTGGTTTCATTGCGTAGCGCATGGCTACTTTATTATACCTAGACACCACTTCTATGCCTATAGCTGCCGCCATTCTCAAGTTAATGGCGGTGGACAGGATATGGGTGGACATGTGTCGCCCACCTGCAGCGGTTGCCTCAGGGACCTAACTCCACCTTTGGGGACGCCACAGGGGCTCCACTTAATTACCGCTTGCAACAGGTATGTCAGTTTTATTTGCATGGAAGTTGTGACACTACTCCCGGTTTGCGGTCAGGGTTATGGGTGACCGCCACTGCAGTTCTAACGAGCGTCTGAGGCCCGATGGAGTCTGCAGTTAGGTGGTGTGGCCTCCCGTGAGTGAGGCTGGCCCCAGGGGCTTGGGTGTGTAGAACAACAGGTCGCAGAATAACTCAGTCTCAGTCCAGAATGTCTTCAAACTGGTTCTTTACTCACTTTAAATTGGTTTGAGAGGTACCCGGGCAATGCTGAGATGAACCTGGAGAGAACCAGGTATCCTTCAGGCTGGTCTAATGGTAACCGTTAGCTCGCCTTCCTAGCACTTCTTGTTTCGGACAACTCCTGACTTGACGTTCCGTGGGGTTCATCCAGGGAAGTCGCAACTGCCTTTTCTTCCCTTTCTGGCCCGTTTGCTAGCAGCATGGACCAAGGAAGATGTCTCCAGGCTCGATCCTCCTTATGGGCTCCCTCGTTGCTGCTGATGCTCGAGCTCTGTAATGGTTGGTGAGGAACCTCTAGTCCCTCCACCTGCAGGATTTAGCAGACCACTTAATGGATGTCTGGCTCTAGGGACTCGTTCCCCATGCTTGCCCTGTTACCAGGAGTCCCCCTACTCAACTGCCTGTCCTCTCTTCAGGTGTCTTTCAGGCTGACTGTGTGGCAACATTCTCCCCCGCCAGCGGCTACTACATGTGCAGGGTCTGACTAGCGTGTCCGCTCTCCTGCGTCTCCACTATCAGACTGGCTCTCCTTCTCCTTTTCTGACTGCCACTGCAACCCTAGCTCCCAGCCTCTCTACCGCACCCCTTGATTGGATGTGGAGGCACGCCCCCTCCTGGGTCTGCCCAGGGGTCCCCTCAAAGGTGTGTGAGACCTGGTCACTATGTGTCTGTGCGTACACACCCTATTCCAGCCTTTAGGATTAACTGTCAATACTGACTAGAGTTGAGCGCGGTTCGCGGTTCTCCAGTTCGCGGCTCGAGTGATTTTGGGGGCTGTTCTGGATAGAACTAGAACTCGAGCTTTTTGCTAAAGCTCAATAGTTCTAGATACGTTCGAGAACGGTTTTAGCAGCAAAAAGACCAGCTAATAAATAGCTGGCTTTCCGCTGTAATAGTGTAAGTCACTCTGTGACTCACACTATTATGAAATTTCAGTGTATAGTGTGCGGGAACAGCGCATTCAGATCACTGCTGTATGGATAATGGCGATCGCCATTTTTTTTTTTCCTTGTCTTCCTTCCCTAAGCGCGCGCGTGTAGTGGGGCGGGCCAGCATGTCAGCCAATCTCAGACAAACACACACAGCTAAGTGGACTTTTAGCCAGAGAAGCAATGGCATGTGTAATAGGATGTCCATGTCACATGTCCCTGCATTATAAATACGAGTATCTGCCCGTCTGGACGCCATTAGCTCTTCTGCGTCCTTGGTGTCAGTCACTGCCGGCGCAGCGCCTATCTCCGATACTGCTGTGTACGCTCTATACACAGCGCTGTACAGAATAGGGATAGCACTTTCTATCAGTCCTTTTAAGGGCTAATACCGGCAGGGTCAGAGCCATAGGTGACAGGTCCGTGAAAACAGAGTTTAACAGCTACACAAGATGACAGCGTCTGTGTAGCTAAGGTCAGGGATTTCCTCGCTGCATTTCCCCATTAGGAGGGATAGAAAGGCAGGCTTCCTTTCCTCTACCCAGAGACCCACAACCCTGCCACTGTACCCTCCTGCCCTTTGCACACTCCAACTCATTGTTACTAAGCCATTATACTAGCAAACACTGGGTGAACTTAGTGGCATCCTAAACGTGGCTGTTGGACTTCTGTATTGTCCCACTAGTGCAAAGGTATTTGCAGCATGTCTACCTGCATTGCACACTCAAACTCATTGTTACTAAGCCATTATACTAGCAAACACTGAGTGAACTTAGTGGCATCATAAAAGTGGCTGTTGGACTTCTGTATTGTCCCACTAGTGCAAAGATATTTGCAGCACGTCTGCCTGCATTGCACACTCAAACTCATTGTTACTAAGCCATTAGGCCCGTTTCACACGTCAGTGAAAAACAGTGACGTTTTTCACTGGCGTGTAAAACACGCACATGTCCCAGCGTGTGCCATGAATCTCGGCACACGTGGGTTGTCTAAGTGCAATCCGGGATCCGTTCTCCGTGGCCCGTGATTGCACTTAGAGATTCACTCACCTGCGCCCGCTCCCGCTGTCCATGGTGCTGATCGCTCCCGCGACGCAGCATCCGGCCGGCGGTGACCCCCGCAGCAGCTGCTTCCGGGTCGGCTGTGTCGCGCATAATGAATATGCGCGACAGTAATCAGCCGGCACAGAAGGAGCAGGGAGAACGGGCTGCAGAGAGCGCGCCTAAAGCCGGGTGAGTTAAAATATTTTTTATTTTAAAAGTACGTTTTTTTCTGGCACGTGTTTCACGGACCACACCACTGCGTGGTCCGTGGAACATCAGTGATGCCAGAACAAAATGGACATGTCTCCGTGCAGCAATCACGCACACGTGGGTACGCTGCATGGAGACACGTGCAGTGACAAATCACTGATGTGTGAGCAGACCCATTCATTATAATGGGTCTGCGTATGTCAGTGATTCTGGTACGTTTAAAAAAAAGCACAAATGTACCAGAATCACTGACGTGTGAAAGGGGCCTTATACTAACAAACACTGAGTGAACTTAGTGGCATCCTAAACGTGGCTGTTGGACTTCTGTATTGTCCCACTAGTGCAAAGATATTTGCAGCACGTCTGCCTGCATTGCACACTCAAACTCATTGTTACTAAGCCATTATACTAGCAAACACTGAGTGAACTTAGTGGCATCCTAAACGTGGCTGTTGGACTTCTGTATTGTCCCACTAGTGCAAAGATATTTGCAGCACGTCTGCCTGCATTGCACACTCAAACTCATTGTTACTAAGCCATTATACTAGCAAACACTGAGTGAACATAGTGGCATCATAAAAGTGGCTGTTGGACTTCTGTATTGTCCCACTAGTGCAAAGATATTTGCAGCACGTCTGCCTGTATTGCACACTCAAACTCATTGTTACTAAGCCATTATACTATCAAACACTGAGTGAACTTAGTGGCATCCTAAACATGGCTGTTGGACTTCTGTATTGTCCCACTAGTGCAAAGATATTTGCAGCACGTCTGCCTGCATTGCACACTCAACTCATTGTTACTAAGCCATTATACTAACAAACACTGAGTGAACTTAGTGGCATCCTAAACGTGGCTGTTGGACTTCTGTATTGTCCCACTAGTGCAAAGATATTTGCAGCACGTCTGCCTGCATTGCACACTCAAACTCATTGTTACTAAGCCATTATACTAGCAAACACTGAGTGAACATAGTGGCATCATAAAAGTGGCTGTTGGACTTCTGTATTGTCCCACTAGTGCAAAGATATTTGCAGCACGTCTGCCTGCATTGCACACTCAAACTCATTGTTACTAAGCCATTATACTAGCAAACACTGAGTGAACATAGTGGCATCATAAAAGTGGCTGTTGGACTTCTGTATTGTCCCACTAGTGCAAAGATATTTGCAGCACGTCTGCCTGCATTGCACACTCAAACTCATTGTTACTAAGCCATTATACTATCAAACACTGAGTGAACTTAGTGGCATCCTAAACATGGCTGTTGGACTTCTGTATTGTCCCACTAGTGCAAAGATATTTGCAGCACGTCTGCCTGCATTGCACACTCAACTCATTGTTACTAAGCCATTATACTAACAAACACTGAGTGAACTTAGTGGCATCCTAAACGTGGCTGTTGGACTTCTGTATTGTCCCACTAGTGCAAAGATATTTGCAGCACGTCTGCCTGCATTGCACACTCAAACTCATTGTTACTAAGCCATTATACTAGCAAACACTGAGTGAACATAGTGGCATCATAAAAGTGGCTGTTGGACTTCTGTATTGTCCCACTAGTGCAAAGATATTTGCAGCACGTCTGCCTGCATTGCACACTCAAACTCATTGTTACTAAGCCATTATACTAGCAAACACTGAGTGAACATAGTGGCATCATAAAAGTGGCTGTTGGACTTCTGTATTGTCCCACTAGTGCAAAGATATTTGCAGCACGTCTGCCTGCATTGCACACTCAAACTCATTGTTACTAAGCCATTATACTATCAAACACTGAGTGAGCTTAGTGGCATCCTAAACATGGCTGTTGGACTTCTGTATTGTCCCACTAGTGCAAAGATATTTGCAGCACGTCTGCCTGCATTGCACACTCAACTCATTGTTACTAAGCCATTATACTAACAAACACTGAGTGAACTTAGTGGCATCCTAAACGTGGCTGTTGGACTTCTGTATTGTCCCACTAGTGCAAAGATATTTGCAGCACGTCTGCCTGCATTGCACACTCAAACTCATTGTTACTAAGCCATTATACTAGCAAACACTGAGTGAACATAGTGGCATCATAAAAGTGGCTGTTGGACTTCTGTATTGTCCCACTAGTGCAAAGATATTTGCAGCACGTCTGCCTGCATTGCACACTCAAACTCATTGTTACTAAGCCATTATACTATCAAACATTGAGTGAACTTAGTGGCATCCTAAACATGGCTGCTGGACTTCTGTATTGTCCCACTAGTGCAAAGATATTTGCAGCACGTCTGCCTGCATTGCACACTCAAACTCATTGTTACTAAGCCATTATACTAGCAAACACTGCTGCCAGTTTAATGGCTGTAGTTGCATTGTCAGGGATAGTTATTGTTGTTTATTCTGCTGTTAACCCCTTAACGACCTTGGACGTACTGAGTACGTCATGGTGACATGGTGCTAAACGACCCATGACGTACTCAGTACGTCCTGGCGAAATCGCGGTCCCGGAGCCCCGGGGAGTGAAATTTATTTACTTAAACGGTAGATTCGGGAAGGAGGGGACCTCTGCCTGACCTCAGGAGGGGTGGTGCCTCCTCCCCGAACCTACAGAGGCTGTGATTGGCTGACGAACGCCGCTCAGCCAATTACAGCCACTGTAATGTTCCAGCCATTGAAAATGGCTGGAACATTGAAATCCAGCCCTGATCAGTGCTGCTGTAGCACTGGCCATTGGCTGGAGCTGGGTGATCGATGCTTCACCCGCCCCCAGCTCTGATTGGAGAGACCGGTCTTGTGACCGCTCTCTCCAATCAATGTGGATCTGTGGCCTGTGACCGTCCCTGGAAGCCGAGGAGAGCGGTAAGTTGTTGTCCCCGCCGCCCGCCCCTGTCCCCGATCGCCCCGCCGCCCGCCCCTGTCCCCGATCGCCCCGCCGCTGCTCCCGCTTCACCGCTGTCCCCGCCGCTGCTCCCGCTTCACCACCGCTGTCTCCGATCGCCCCGCCGCTGCTCCCGCTTCACCGCCGCTGTCTCCGATCGCCCCGCCGCTGCTCCCGCTTCACCGCTGTCCCCGCCGCTGTCTCCGATCGCCCCGCCGCTGCTGCCGCTGTCTCCGATCGCCCCGCCGCTGCTGCCGCTTCACCGCTGTCCCCGCCGCCATGCTCCCGATGCACCGCTGTCCCCGCCGCCATGCTCCCGCTGCACCGCTGTCTCCGCCGCCATGCTCCCGCTCCACCGCCGTCCCCGCCGCCATGCTCCCGCTGCACCGCCGTCCCCGCCGCCATGCTCCCGCTGCACCGCTGTCTCCGCCGCCGCTCCCGATCCACCGCCGTCCCCGCCGCCATGCTCCCGCTCCACCGCTGTCTCCGCCGCCATGCTCCCGCTGCACCGCTGTCTCCGCCGCCGCTCCCGATCCACCGCCGTCCCCGCCGCCATGCTTCCGCTGCACCGCTGTCTCCGCCGCCGCTCCCGATCCACCGTCGTCCCCGCCGCCATGCTCCCGCTCCACCGCTGTCTCCGCCGCCATGCTCCCGCTGCACCGCTGTCTCCGCCGCCGCTCCCGATCCACCGCCGTCCCCGCCGCCATGCTCCCGCTGCACCGCTGTCTCCGCCGCCGCTCCCGATCCACCGCCGTCCCCGCCGCCATGCTCCCGCTGCACCGCTGTCTCCGCCGCCGCTCCCGATCCACCGCCGTCCCCGCCGCCATGCTCCCGCTGCACCGCCGTCCCCGCCGCCGCTCCCGATCCACCGCCATCCCCGCCGCCATGCTCCCGCTGCACCGCTGTCTCCGCCGCCGCTCCCGATCCACCGCCGTCCCCGCCGCTGCTCCCGATCCACCGCCGTCCCCGCCGCCATGCTCGCCACTGTCCTCGCCGCCGTCGCACCCACCTTTTTCAGCCTCTGCTGCCCCCGATCGGCGGCGGCCGCCGCCTCCTTCATCGGCTGCCCCTTCTCCATCGCCACACCACCTATCCCTCCATGTGCTGCAAGCCACCCTCCCCCCACGTGGGGGGAGGGTGGCTGGCTTGCAGCACATGTGGGGGGAGGGTGGCTGGCTTGCAGCACATGTGGGGGGATGGTGGCTGGCTGGCTTGCAGCACATGTGGGGGGAGGGTGGCTGGCTTGCAGCACATGTGCTGCAAGCCACCCTCCCCCTACATGTGCTGCAAGCCAGCCACCCTCCCCCTACATGTGCTGCAAGCCCCCCTCCCTCCCCCTACATGTGCTGCAAGCCCCCCTCCCTCCCCCTACATGTGCTGCAAGCCCCCCTCCATTCCCCTACATGTGCCATCTCTCTCTCCCATCAGACTCTGTCCCCCTCTCCGATCTGCTGCCTGCTCTCTCCCATTTTCCATCTAGTGCCCCCTCTCACCCTCCTCGATCTGTTGCCTCCTTCATCTGCTGCCTCTTCTGTCTGCTGTGATCCTGCTGCCTAGATCCATCCTGTAAGGTAGGTATCCCCATCTCACCCCCCCCATCCTCTGCCGCTCCTCCATCCGCTGCGCCATTTCCCATCCATCCGCTGCGCCATTTCCCATCATCCATCCTCTGCCGCTCCTCCATCCGCTGCGCCCTTTCCCATCTTCCATCCGCTGCGCCCTTTCCCATCTTCCATCCGCTGCGCCCTTTCTCATCTGCCGCCCCGCCCTCTCGCATCGCATTATCCAGCGCAGTTGCTCGCTTCCAGACTGCAGTGGATGATGCGATGCGAGACTCGTGCATTGCTCTCACGTTTGGCACTGGTCTTAGTGGCAGGCGCTCTTTTTTTTTTTTTTTTTTACTGATGTCTGTATTTTTTATTTCGCCAAACTAATTTTTTTTGTATGGGGGGGGTCTAGTTTCCAAAATGGGATCACATGTGGGGGAGCTCCATTGTTTAGGCACCTCAGGGGGTCTCCAAATGAAACATGGCGTCTGCTAATAATTCCAATCAATTTTACTGTGAAATGGCGCTCCTTCTCTTCTGAGCCCCGCCGTACGCCCAAACAATTGATTTCCACCACATATGAGGTATCGTCGTACTCAGGAGAAATTGCACAATACATTTTATGGTGCATTTTTTTCTGATACCCTTGTGGAAAAAAAAGCTACCTGTTTGAAAAAACAATTTTGTGGTAAAAAAAAGAACAAAATATTTTCACGGCTGAACATTACAAACGTTTGTGAAGCCTCCAGGGGTTCAAAGTGCTCACTAAACAGCTAGATAAATTCCATGAGGGGTCTAGTTTCCAAAATGGGGTCAATTGTGGGGGAGCTCCATTGTTTAGGCACTTCAGGGGGGTCTCCAAATGAAACATGGCGTCCGCTAATAATTTCAACCAATTTTGCTGTGAAATGGCGCTCCTTGCCTTCCGAGTCCTGCCGTGCGCCCAAACATTTGATTTCCACCAGATATGGGGTATCTGCGTACTCAGGAGAAAATGCATAATAAATTTTATGGTGCATTTTTTCCTGATACCCTTGTGATAAAAAAAGCTACCTGGTTGAAGCAACAGTTTTGTGGTAAAAAAATTTTTTTTTTCTTTTCACGGCTCAACGTTATAAACTTCTGTGAAGCCCCCAGGGGTTCAAAGTGCACAGCAAACATCTAGAAAAAATATTTGAGGGCTCTAGTTTCCAAAATGGGGTCATTTGTGGGGGAGCTCCATTGTTTAGGCACCTCGGGGAGTCTTCAAACCCGACATGGCGTCCGCTAATGAGTGCAGCTAATTTTGCACTCAAAAATTCAAATGGCGCTCCTTGCCTTCCGAGTCCTGCTGTGTGCCCAAACATTTGATTACCACCACATATGGGGTATCTGCGTACTCAGGAGAAAATGCACAATACATTTTATGATGCATTTTTCCTGATACCCTTGTGAAAATACTAATTTTTATGGCTAAAGTAACATTTTTGTGTTAAAAAAGTAAAATTTTCATTTTTTCGTCTACATTGCTTTGGTTGCTGTGAAGCTCCTAAAGGGTTAATAAACTTCTTGGATGTGGTTTTGAGCAGAGTGAGGGGTGCAGATTTTAGAATTGGGTCACTTTTGGGTATTTTCTGTCGCCCAGGTTTCTCAAATCACTCCAAATATGATGTGGTACCTAAACAATTTTTTTTTGTAAATTTTGTTGGAAAAATGAGAAATTGGTGATGAACTTTGAACCCTTCTAACTTCCTAACGGAATTTTTTTTTTTTTCAAAAATTGCGCTGGTGTAAAGTAGACATGTGGGAAATGTTATTTAGTAACTTTTTTGTGTGACATATCTTTCAGATTTATGGGCATAAAATTTCAAATTTTGAAAATTGCAAAATTTTCAAAATTTTCGCTAAATTTCCGAAATTTTCACAAATAAACGCAAAACATATCGGCCTAAATTTACCACTGACATGAAGTACAATATATCATGAAAAAACAATCTCAGAATCGCCAGGATCCGTTGAAGTGTTCCAGAGTTATAACCTGTCAAAGTGACACTGGTCAAAATTGCAAAAAATGGCTGGGTCTTTAAGGTGAAAACAGGCTGGGGGCTGAAGGGGTTAATAAAGATAGACCACCGCTGAAATCTACACCACCTCTCAATTTTTACTACCACATTTTAAGTGCACAATCTTGTTGCAATCAAAATGAGTGGCAAAATGACAGATGCTGGTGGAAAGGGGAAGAGGCGTGTTGGAAGAGGAAAAAAAGGGTTTGTCCGTAGGGAAGGTGGCAAAGCTCCATTAACATCTGCTGAAGATAGACCATCTTCCAGCAAAAGTAAGATGTCTACTACTTACCGTGGACAATCCGATGTGCTCCCTTTTTTACGGACACGAACAACTGGAACAAAGGTAGATGATGGCAAAAAAGGAAAATGCTTGAATGGATCTCAAGTGGTCCAACAAGTGCCCTCTCCGCCACCTCAACTACCGCATCCAAAAAACACCAGTCCTCTGAGTTGTCATCCCAATCAAGTTTGCTTTCTCCCAGCTCTGAAGTCTCCATCCGCCCAGCACAGTATGGTGGAACTGAGATGGCTGAGTCTGCAGAGCTGTTCAGTCACACTATAGCCTGGGAATCAGAGGTCTGCTCCCAAGCTACAGTGAGTACAGACCAGGAAATGGTCTGCAGTGATGCCCAGAACCTTTGTGACTCTGATTCAGGCCGTGAGGACCAAGTTTCTGAGAATAATGTTGACGCTTTTTCACAAACTGTAACACCTGTTGTTATAGACAATGAGGAACATACTGATGACGATGTGACGCAGATACCAGATTGGGATGACAACTTAAATATTCGGTCAGGGCAAGAAGAGGCTCGGTTTGAGGGTGATGGGAGTGCAAACACAACAATTGATGAGGAAGTTCTAGATCGCACCTTCTGTCAACCCACAGTCAGGCCCTCGAGGAGGTCAACAGAGACGGTGGAGGAGGATGCAACTGACGACGAAGTTACCTTGCGCCTTCCTGGACAGAGTAGGAGTACTGGTAGCACGTCTACAACTGCATCCTCAGCCACCACTGTGCCTCTGAGCACTGGTCGGGGTGGATCAGCAGGTCGCATGCCCTCTAAGCCTTGTCTAGTCTGGTCCTTTTTTGATAAAGCAAAAGATCGCCCAAATTATGTGATCTGTAAAATTTGTCATGATTCTGTTAGTAGAGGGCAAAACCTCAGCAGTTTGACAACTTCTTCCATGAATCGTCACATGAATAAATATCATATGTCCCGGTGGGAAGCTCACCGTGCTGCAATGCGGCCTAGCGGAGTGAACCATCCACGCTCTGCCCCTTCTAGTGCATCCATGCGCTCTTCATCTTCTAGGACTGTGGGGACAGCTGTCACACCTGGTTTTCCACCCACAACTTCCACCACTGTAACCGCAACAGGCAGTTTGCTTGGTAGATCGTTAGTTGGTTTGGAAGGGGAAACAAGTACGTGTGTACAGCTCTCTCAGACATCGATAGCACCAACGTTGGATGAAGGCGACATCATGTCTACGCCTGCACTTTCCTCACAAAGCTGCATTTTTCTAGGGACACCCTACTCAACACCGTCTACACACAGCAGCCAGATCTCTGTCCCTCAGATGTGGACAAATAAAAGGCCATTTCCTGCGACCCATGACAAAGCTAAGAGGTTGACTTTATCCCTCTGTAAGCTCTTGGCTGCCGAAATGCTGCCTTTCCGCCTGGTGGACACACAGGATTTTAGAGACCTTATGTCTGTCGCTGTGCCCCTGTACCAGATGCCCAGTCGCCACTACTTCTCTAAGAAAGGTGTGCCCGTGCTACACCAGCATGTCGCACACAACATCACTGCTTCCTTGAGAAACTCTGTGTGTGAACGGGTGCATTTCACCACCGATACTGGGACCAGTAAGCATGGACAGGGACGTTACATGTCGCTGACTGGGCACTGGGTAACTATGGTGATAGATGGTGAAGGGTCTGCTGCACAAGTCTTGCCATCCCCACGACTTGTGTGTCAATCCCCTGTCTGTCCAAGTTCCGCCACTGGTTCTGCCTCCTCCACCTCATCTGGGTCCTCCACCTCCACCCCAAGCCTGCCTGGTCAGGCCACCAGCGTTCGCACTGCGCAGAAGTAATCACACACACCTCATTACTATGCTGGCAGCAGAGTGCAACGGCATCAGGCGGTCTTTAGCTTGACATGTCTTGGGAATAGGAGTCACACAGCTGAGGAGTTGTGGTCAGCTCTGCGGTCTGAGTTTAATAAATGGTTGTCTCCACTCAACCTGCAGCCTGGTAAGGCCGTGTGCGACAATGCTGCAAACCTTGGTGCGGCCCTTCGCCTGGGCAAGGTGACACACGTGCCTTGTATGGCTCACGTGTTGAACCTTGTTGTCCAGCAATTTTTAACACACGATCCTGGCCTAGATGGCCTTCTGACCAGGGCACAAAAACTGTCTGCTCACTTCCGCCGTTCAACCGCCGCAGCTGAGCGACTTGCATCGCTCCAGAAGTCTTTCGGCCTGCCGGTTCATCGCCTGAAATGCGATGTGGCGACACGCTGGAATTCGACTCTCCACATATTACAGCGACTGTGGCAGCACCGCCGAGCCCTGGTGCAATGAGGTATAGCCTGGGCCAACGAGATGCAGAGGTGGGGCAGATCACCCTGATGGAGTGGTCTCAGATCAAGGACCTATGCACCCTTCTGCACAGTTTCGACATGGCGACGAATATGTTTAGCGCTGACAATGCCATTATCAGCATGACAATTCCAGTCATTTACATGCTGGAGCACACGCTAAACACTATTCGGAGTCAGGGGGTGGGACAACAGGAAGGGGAGGAACTACAGGAGGATTCATATGCGCAAGACACAACAACATCACCAATGTCCAGACGCTCATCATCACCAACGCGGCAGGCATGGGACCATGGCGGACAGGGATCAACAAGGGCACATGGTAGCAGGCGAAATGTTGAGGAAGGTGCAAGAGAACATGAAGAAATGGAGGACGAACTGTCCATGGACATGGAAGACTCAGCGGATGAGGGAGAGCTTGGTCAAATTTCTGTTGAAAGAGGTTGGGGGGAGATGTCAGAGGAAGAAAGAACGGGTAGCACCTCTATGCCACAAACACAGCGTGAACTTGGTCCGCATGGCTGCGCAAGACACATGAGCGCCTTCTTGCTGCACTACCTCCAACATGACCCTCGAATTGTCAAAATTAGAAGTGATGATGACTACTGGCTTGCCACACTATTAGATCCCCGGTACAAGTCCAAATTTTGTGACATAATTCCAGCCATAGAAAGGGACGCACGTATGCAGGAGTATCAGCAGAAGCTGTACTCGATCTTAGCTCGGCTTTTCCACCAAACAACCGTGCAGGTGCAGGGAGTGAATCTCCCAGTTGTAACTTGACAAACATGGGACGGTCTCGTCATCTTCAACAGTCTACCCGTACCAGTAGCACCGTATCTGGTGCTGGTAAGAGCAATTTTATGGAATCTTTTCATAATTTTTTTAGACCGTCCTTTGCAAGGCCACCAGAGACAACAAGTCTGACACATAGTCAACGGCTGGAGAGGATGATACAGGAGTATCTCCAAATGAACATCGATGCCATGACTTTGCAAATGGAGCCTTGCTCATTTTGGGCTTCAAATCTTGAATGGCCAGAGCTTTCAACTTACCCCTTGGAGATTTTGTCGTGTCCAGCTGCCAGCGTTGTATCTGAACGTGTCTTCAGTGCAGCTGGGTGTGTGCTGACAGATAAGCGCATGCGTCTGTCCAGTGACAATGTGGACAGACTTACGTTCATCAAAATGATCAAGTCATGGATCCACAAGGAATTTACTACCCCTGTGTCATCATGGGGAGAGTAAATGCTTGTGGATTTGGAATGTGCTTGATGCAAATCAAAACATCCTGTTTGCAACTAGGGCACAACTGCTGCCACTGATGGGGTGTCTGTGTGGCCCAATTTTTGGAAAAAAGGGAGACTCCGCTTGGAGTAACCCTTGCTTGCTGTGTTTTTTAAAAGGAGCCAAAATGAACAGAGCTGGGATCAGGAAAGACTTTGCTACCTACCCCAGTGTCATCCTGGGGACGGTTAGGAATGGCGTATTTTTGAATGTGCTTGATGCAAATCTAGCTGTGAAGTGTACAACTGGGGCACAACTGCTGCCACTGAAGGGGTGGGTGTGTGTGGGGCCCAATTTTTTGGAAAAAGGGAGACTCCGCTTGGAGTAACCCTTGCTTGCCATGTTTTTTAAAAGGAGCCAAGATGAACAGAGCTGGGATCAGGAAAGACTTTGCTACCTACCCCGGTGTCATCCTGGGGACGGTTAAGAATGGCGTATTTTTGAATGTGCTTGATGCAAATCTAGCTGTGAAGTGTACAACTGGGGCACAACTGCTGCCACTGAAGGGGTGGGTGTGTGCGGGGCCCAATTTTTGGAAAAAAGGGAGACTCCGCTTGGAGTAACCCTTGCTTGCCGTGTTTTTTAAAAGGAGCCAAGATGAACAGAGCTGGGATCAGGAAAGACTTTGCTACCTACCCCGGTGTCATCCTGGGGACGGTTAAGAATGGCGTATTTTTGAATGTGCTTGATGCAAATCTAGCTGTGAAGTGTACAACTGGGGCACAACTGCTGCCACTGAATGGGTGGGTGTGTGTGGGCCCCAATTTTTGGAAAAAAGGGATACTCCACTTGGAGTCACCTTGCGGTGTTTTACATGATTTTAGAAGGGCGTGCCATGCCTATATCTGTGTCTCCTCCTCTTTTTTCTTGTCCAGCTCTTTTGTTTTCGCATGAGTATATGTCCTTGTCACTTTCCCATGTGTTTGTGTTGTGTTGTGAGTTGTTTGTCACCTTTTGGACACCTTTGAGGGTGTTTTCTAGGTGTTTTTATGTGTTTGTGAATGCCTGCCATTGTTTCCTATGCGGTTCGAGTTCGGTTCGTCGAACGTTCGACGAACTGAACTCGAACGAGACCTCTGTTCGACGAACCGAACTAGAGCCGAACCACGACAGGTTCGCTCATCTATAGTACTGACCCAGCATGGGTGAAGTACCTAGTGGTGCCTGACTAGGTCAAGGCAAGGACGCCACAGACACACTGTATATGGCTTCCCTTATAATAAATATCTAGCCTGCATAATATTATTTGAGTTATTGGCTTATCTAAACTTCATAAAATATTTATATAAATTAATACATCCTCCTTGTGAAGAATTTTACAGCTATTAGTTTAATGTAATGCCAGCAGGTACCCCATAGGTGTAATGTAAATGGTAGTACTACAGCAGCCTTTGCTACTTAAGGTGTGGAGAAAAAAAAATAAGTAAAAGTAGATAATAATGTACCTGATAGACTGGTAAAGTGTTATATTAACACTGCACTGCTGAAATCATACAATCATTTAGCATTTGATATGCTTCTAGAGTATGTCAAAATTGACTGATGTTTTCACTCTATTCTTAGATATTTTGCTGTTACTGGTGTACAGAACTTATTTTTTTTATTTTCTTTATTTTACATACAGTCATATGAAAAAGTTTGGGCACCCCTATTAATGTTAACCATTTTTCTTTATAACAATTTGGGGTTTTACAACAGCTATTTCAGTTTCATATATCTAATAACTGATGGACTGAGTAATATTTTTGGATTGAAATGAGGTTTATTGTACTAACAGAAAATGTGCAATCTGCATTTAAACTAAATTTGACAGGTGCATAAGTATGGGCACCCTTATCAATTTCTTGTTTTGAACTCTCCTAACTACTTTTTACTGACTTACTGAAGCACTAAATTGGTTTTGTAACCTCCATTGAGCTTTGAACTTCATAGACAGGTGTATCCAATCATGAGAAAAGGTATTTAAGGTGGCCACTTGCAAGTTGTTCTCCTATTTGAATCTCCTATGAAGAGTGGAATCATGGGCTCCTCAAAACAACTCTGAAATGATCTGAAAACAAAGATTATTCAACATAGTTGTTCAGGGGAAGGATACAAAAAGTTGTCTCAGAGATTTAAACTGTCAGTTTCCACTGTGAGGAACATAGTAAGGAAATAGAAGAACACAGGTACAGTTCTTGTTAAGCCCAGAAGTGGCAGGCCAAGAAAAATATCAGAAAGGCAGAGAAGAAGAATGGTGAGAACAGTCAAGGACAATCCACAGACCACCTCTAAAGACCTGCAGCATCATCTTGCTGCAGATGGTGTCAATGTGCATCGTAAACAATACAGCGCACGTTGCACAAGGGGAAGCTGTATGGGAGAGTGATGTGAAAGAAGCCGTTTCTGCAAGCACGCCACAAACAGAGTCGCCTGAGGTATGCAAAAGCACATTTGAACAAGCCAATTACATTTTGGAAGAAGGTCCTGTGGACTTATGAAACAAATATTGAGTTGTTTGGTCATACAAAAAGGCGTTATGCATGGAGGCAAAAAAACACGGCATTTCAAGAAAAGCACTTGCTACCCAAAGTAAAATTTGGTGGAGATTCCATCATGCTTTGGGGCTGTGTGGCCAATGCCGGCACCGGGAATCTTGTTAAAGTTGAGGGTCGCATGGATCCAACTCAGTATCAGCAGACTTTTATAATTCTTACAATAATGTGCAAGAATCAGTGATGAAGTTGAAGTTACGCAGGGGATGGATATTTCAGCAAGACAATGATCCAAAACACTGCTCCAAATCCACTCAGGCATTTATGCAGAGGAACAATTACAATGTTCTGGAATGGCCATCCCAGTCCCCAGACCTGAATATCATTGAACATCTGTGGGATGATTTGAAGCGTGCTGTCCATGCTCGGCGACCATCAAACTTAACTAAACTGGAATTGTTTTGTAAACAGGAATGGGCAAATATACCTTCATCCAGGAACTCATTAAAAGCTACAGCAAGCGACTGGAGGCTGTTATTTTTGCAAAAGGAGGATCTACAAAATATTAATGTCACTTTTATGTTGAGGTGCCCATACTTATGCACCTATCAAATTTAGTTTAAATGCAGATTGCACATTTTCTGTTAGTACAATAAACCTCATTTTAATCCAGAAATATTACTGAGTCCATCAGTTATTAGATATATGAAACTGAAATAGCTGTTGCAAAAACCCAAATTGTTATAAAGAAAAAAGGTTAACATTAGTGATGAGCGAGTATGCTTGTTACTACTCGGTACTCGCACGAGTATCACTGTACTTGGGCTACTCGGCGGGGACCGAGTAATCTCGCGATACTCGTGCTGTACTCGTGGCCTTCATCCCTGCATGTTGGCGCTCTTTTGAGAGCCAGCCCTCATGCAGGGATTGGCTGGCAGACCACTGCAATGCCACAGCCCTGTTAGTTGTGGAATTGCAGTGATTGGCCGGCCTGCACAGCGTGACCGAGCCTTTATACCGGCGGGCGCGCTGTGCTCTGTACACAGCCATCTCATATTCCCTGCTTTCCACGCCCACAGGCGCCTATGATTGGTTGCAGTGAGACACGCCCCCACGCTGAGTGACAGGTGTCTCACTGCACCCAATCACAGCAGCCGGTGGGCGTGTCTATACTGTGCAGTAAAATAAATAAATAAATAATTAAAAAAAACGGCGTGCGGTCCCCCCAATTTTAATACCAGCCAGATAAAGCCATACGGCTGAAGGCTGGTATTCTCAGGATGGGGAGCTCAACGTTATGGGGAGCCCCCCAGCCTAACAATATCAGTCAGCAGCAGCCGCCCAGAATTGCCGCATACATTAGATGCGACAGTTCTGGGACTCTACCCGGCTCTTCCCGATTTACCCTAGTGCGTTGTCAAATCGGGGTAATAAGGAGTTAATGGCAGCCCATAGCTGCCACTAAATCCTAGATTAATCATGTCAGGCGTCTCCCCGAGATACCTTCCATGATTAATCTGTAAATTACAGTTAAAAAACACACACCTGAAAAAATCCTTCATTAGAAATAAAAAACAATAACAAAGTCCCTCATCACCAATTTATTAACCCCGACAAACCCTCCATGTCCGGCGTAATCCACAGTCCTCCAGCGTCACGTCCAGCTCTGCTACATTCAGGTGACAGGAGCTGCAGAATACACCGCCGCTTCTGTCAGCTTCACACAGCAACTGAGGTGAGTAGCGCGATCAGCTGCTGTCAGTCAGGTAACTCACGGCCACCGCTGGATCCAGCGGTGGCCGCGGGTAACCTCAGTGACAGCAGCTGATCGCTATACTCACCTCAGTTGCTGCATGGAGCTGACCGGAGCGGCGGTGAGTAGCGCGATCAGCTGAGCTGTCATTGAGGTTACCCGCGGCCACCGCTGCATCCAGGTAACCTCAGTGACAGCTCAGCTGATCGCTATACTCACCTCAGTTGCTGTGTGAAGCTGACCGGAGCGGCGGTGTATTCTGCAGCTCCTGTCACCTTCATGCAGCACAGCTGGACGCGACGCTGGAGGTCCGTGGATTACGCCGGACATGGAGGGTTTGTCGGGGTTAATAAATTGGTGATGAGAGACTTTGTTAGTGTTTTTTATTTCTAATAAAGGATTTTTCGAGTGTGTGTGTTTTTTAACTGTAATTTACAGATTAATCATGGAAGTAATCTCGGGGAGACGCCTGACATGATTAATCTAGGATTTAGTGGCAGCTATGGGCTGCCAATAACTCCTTATTACCCCGATTTGCCAACGCACCAGGGCAAATCGGGAAGAGCCGGGTACAGTCCCAGAACTGTCGCATCTAATGTATGCGGCAATTCTGGGCGGCTGCTGACTGATATTGTTAGGCTGGGGGGCTCCCCATAACGTGGAGCTCCCCATCCTGAGAATACCAGCCTTCAGCCGTATGGCTTTATCTGGCTGGTATTAAAATTGGGGGGACCGCACGCCGTTTTTTTTAATTATTTAATTATTTATTTCACTGCACAGTATACACACACACACCAGCTGCTGTGTTTGGGTGCAGTGAGACACCTGTCACTCAGCGTGGGGGCGTGTCTCACTGCAACCAATCATAGGCTCCGAAAAGCAGGAAAGTAGGGAATACGAGATTGTTTAATGAGCGGCCGGCTTTTTCAAAAGAGGAAAAGCCGCCGGAGTTTAGTGAACAGCCGTGCAGCACCGCGGCAGTGATCGGGGAACGGTAAGTAAGAGAGAGGGGGGAGAATGACCGACAGACTGTGAGAGGGGGACAGACAAGACAGAGAGAGACCGACAGAGCGAGACCGACCGACGGGAGATAGAAGGAAAAAAAAAAATGACCGACATCGCTAGTAAAAAGCACAAAACGTGCGTTTTGGACATCGGAGTGCCACACAATGTTTTACATAAAATCTTTCATGTATTAATCTCAAAAAGTAACATACACCAGCTCTATCTCACTATTGGGTATGTGCCCTTAACATTTCCGCCATGAAAATTCATTTTGGTGTCATTTTGGAAGGTTTTCTGGTGAGTCCGTAAAAATGGCGTAAAACGCAGACAAAATTGTTCACAGCTTTGACTTTTGAGTGATAAATGCTTCAAGGGATCTTCCCCATGCTGTTGCCCTGTCATTTGAGCACTCTTCTGAGACTTTTGTGACATTTTTAGGGTTTCTACATGCTGCCGGGGGTCATTTCATAAAAATACTCGGGTCTCCCATAGGATAACATTGGGCTCGGTGCTCGGGCCGAGTACACGAGTATCTTGGGATGCTCGGCCCGAGCCTCGAGCACCCGAGCTTTTTAGTACTCGCTCATCACTAGTTAACATTAATAGGGGTGCCCAAACTTTTTCATATGACTGTATATAGCGCTATTAATTCCACAGTGCTTTACAGACATGATCCTCACTGTCCCCATTGGGACTCACAAACAAAATTCCCTATCACTATGTCATTGGAGTGTGGGAGGAAACTCGAGAACCCAGAGAAAACCAACAGAATCATGGGGAGAACATACAAACTCCTTGTAGATGTTGTATTTAGTGAGGTTTCAAACTAGGACGACATGGCTGAAATATATATGGCTTACCTCATAAACTGAATTTATCCCGAGGGTTTGCTACCTCATGTGAGAGCAGCATGTTGTGGGCAAAGAGACCGAGTCCAATGACATATCATGTAGTTTACGGGGTGCAACAGTTTTTAGATTTAGCAATGCGTCAGAGCTGAGAAAGCTGGCCCAGCCCCACACCATGCTCTAATGTACAACGTCAATAGAGAGTGAGCTGCTAATCATAGTAGAGGGTGTCAGATTACCTGACAAGAGGTACTAAGGTCCAAGCAATTAAAAGGTCCTGGTGCTAAAATGAACATTGCAAGTAAAAAAACAGCACAGACCTTGACAGGAAAGTCAACACTGAAATATTTGTTTTAACTCCTACAGCATGCTGTCTTCAGATTATATAGTAAACGCCTACTGACAGATTCCCTTTAAGATCTAGCTCCTCTACAGTAATTACACATATAATAATAGTTACTAAATACCTTTACAATCTATAAACCTGTTTTTAAAGCTTTCTCTTAAAGGGGATGTTTCCAGATCAAAAGTGACCAGTTTCTGCTCTTATTTTATTCTCACTGGTTATTATATAGTCCAAGAGATATTGCTCTATTTATTAAGACCAAATCTTTGTGGTCCTTACTAAGGAAGTGGGGCCATGGCTGAAAGAATTTTTTGGGGATGTGTTGTAGGCTGCTCTTCATTATCACCATGTGAACAAGAAAAAAAGGAAAATAAATAAAAAATAAATAAATAAAAAATAAATAAATAAAAAAAAAAAAAATATATAAATATATATACCCCCACACACACAGCAGTAGGAATTTAAATAAATGTAAGCACTGTCCACTTAGGACTAGGACCTCTTTCCTTCAAGGTCACCTGCACACGTTAAGTATTTGGGGAGTTTTTTACCTCAGTGTTTGAAGCCAAAACCAGGAGTGGAACAGAGGAAAAGTATAATAGAAACATGGCCACCAATTCTACATTTTTTTAATGTGTCCATGTGGTCTTCCTGTTATATAGTCTAGACTCTTGTAAGGCCATATGCACACATTGAGTATTTGGTGAGTTTTTTACCTCAGTATTTGTAGCCAAAACCAGGAGTGGAACAATCAGAGGAAAAGTATAATAGAAACTTGTGCACCTCTTCTGCATTTCTTACCCACTCCTTGTTTTGACTTACAAAACTGAGGTAAAAACCTCACCAAATACTTTGATTGATTTTCTGTCTGGGTGACCAGTACTTGCCAGAACTTTACTATAGGTCCCATCATCTATTCTCACACTTTGACCCTTTCTTAATGCGACACTATGACATATACATTAAATAGACATCTGTGATGAATGTGATAAAGCTGCATCAATAATCCATTGACTTTCATAATAAAATAAAAAAGATTAAGAATATGTTTTATCTTTTAATATTTTTGAAGATAATTATGGTTTCTGGACCCTTTAGGACTGGAACACATGGCATTACTGTACACCATGTTGCTCACTCCACTGAAGGGGTCAGATTTGCTAGGAAGATTTTCTCATCGGTTTTCTGTTTCCATGTGCTGGGTTATCTTGTCCAGGACATGGTGGTTGGCTGTGAAGGTGTGTCATTCATGGACCATCAATGGATGAGAAGTATTTTTCTCCCCTATTGACAGTTTGAGATTGGTTTATAGTATTTATGTACGTGGGATGGTGTGGGGTTAAAAGATGGCATCACTGATGGTCCTTGTCAGCCCATTAGTGATTGTACCTTAAATTGCCCATCTTGCCGCCTGCTTTATGTTGTTATTTATCAAGGTAATTTGAGTTAGTTGTCTTGCTAATGGATGGACAGAGGCTTGATGGTTAATGGGTTTGAGTTTATTTGGCTAAGCTGTGTTTATAAAGTTTATGGTTATACATTTACAGATGGTTTAATGAAAAATATTTTAAAATTTATTGATTGTTTGTATTCTACATTTCCATAAATACTGTGGCCAAAGTTATCCACCTAGTAATATGTCGGGTATTTTTTGTATTTAATGTGGTTAAAAAATACAACGGTATTGTGTTATGTAATGCCCTTGTTATACCACAAACAGGATTAAGAAACAAGAAATTGAATACCAAACTTCAGTACAAACTTGGAACTCTAATCATATTATAACAGATACAAGCCAAGTATAAGAATAAAAACAAGTGAGACGTCAACAATTAGTGAAGCTGAAGTCCATTATTACACAGAACAATGAAACACAGCTACCATGTTTTCCCGAAAATAAGACATTGTCTTATATTATTTTTTTGCTCCGAAAAATGTGTTGGGGCTCATTTTTGTTGTAGGTCTTTTTTGGGGAAAACAGATTGTGAAAAAAGTGATGATGATGTCTAAAAAATATATGAACAATAGCTTTAAGTATCTTAAAGGGAACCTGTCACCAGAATTGGAAAATATAAGCTGCGGTCACCACCTCTGGGCTCTTATATACAGCATTCTAGCATGCTATACATAAGAGCTCAGGCCGCTGTGTAGAACATAAAAAACACTTTTACAATAATCACCTAAGGGGTGGACCGGTCTTATGGGTGACACTGCTCTCCAGTCTGGCGCCTCCTCACTGCTGCAATCTCTGTCCTCCTTCTACCTAGCCCAGAATGTATGACGTGTCTATGTCATCCACACAGGGTGGCATTGCGGTCCTGCATAGGCACATTTAGATCTGCCCTGCTGTGGGCATAGGAAAGTACTGTAGTTCACAGGCAGAAGGAAAAGTTAAAGACCTCCCCTGCATGCGCAGTACAATACTTTGATCTGCCCTGAGCAAGGTAGATCAAAGTGCGTCTATGCAGGACCTCAATGCCAGCTAGCATGGATGACATAGGACGCGTCATGCACATGGGCCTCACAGGAAGGAGGACGGCGATTGCTGCAGAGAGGAGGCGCCGGACTGGAGAGCAGCAACACCCATCAGACCGGACAGAGGAAGCGCCAGACCGGAGAACAGCGACGCCCATCGGACCAGACCGCCCCTTAGGTGAGTATTCTAAGTGTTTTTTATGTTGTACACAGTGGCCTGGGCTCTTATATACAATATTCTGAAATGCTGTATATAAGAGCTCAGTGGTGGTGGCCGCAGCTTATAGCCGCCAAATCTGGTGACAGGTTCCCTTTAAATAGAGAAACGAGAAAACAAAGTAGAATTATCTAGTGCGCTCTATCTACAGGACTTCAATTGCCGGGTTAAAGCAAATTGGCCCCTAGCATTCAATTTATATTTCTTTAGTTTATTTTGTTTTTGTAGGAAAAATTTACAATCATTTATTTCAGGGAAGAAAAAACAAACTTTTAATCATAAAAAGAATGACAGCCTCAGACAGGTCTTCTTTAAGTTTGACAAGCTTGGCTCTGCTATATCCGTCTGAAACCAAGTATAAAATTCGCTTTGCTTTGTGATTTGATCTTTTTATCCCTGTAAAAAATCCCCTGTATCTATTTTCTAAGAGTCGCTGTTTATAATTCAAGAGGAATATGTGGAGGAAGAGTGAACCTACTTATTAATTCCTAGCAGCGGTGGAAGTTACGATAACACTAAACAGTAGCAGGAGTTACAATGGACTGACAGTGCGGTGAAGCTTTATAGCTCAGCACTATTGTCTCCGAGCACAGCTGTGTATGTGTACATCAGAGGAAGGGAAATCTGTCTAATTGTACCGGGTAATGTACAACTTGTGGGACAGAAAGTCATTGGATCAGAGTATGTTTTATGACTAGATATTCCGTATTACTGCCGGAGAGTAATTGCAAATTCCGAACAGTACACAAAATGCGTAATGCGGGCGGAAAATATGAGGCTTAGATTTATCATCACAAGAGTTCAATATATAACCGAGGGGGTTTTTTTTCCCCACTTTTTAATTTCACAAATCTGATGCTGCTTTAGCGTGAAGGAGAATGGAAAGACATTGATAAATGTCTCGGCGAGCATAGAAAAGCGTATTCTAGAATTTGTTTTCAGATCACCTCCTTTTAGACTGAACGGCTCAGATAAATGTTCATTTGCACTAATGCAGAGGTGACATGCTGCGGTAACAACCGGCGGACGACATCAGTTTGTATTTCCTATTAATATCCTGCTAGAAACGTAATATTGCAGGTCACATTTTCAATCTGAATCGTCTCATTTGAAAGTTGGAAAGCTAACTATGAATTATTTATCAAGTTCAGATCTGCAGCTGTGCCAAGGTCCCTACGAAGAGCGTTGCCTAACGAACCTAATCCATGTTGTGCCATCTTGGTCTCTGTGTGAGACGCACTGCTGAAACTTCGTATGTGGCTGTTCATCAGTCACGGAGTAAATTGTTAACAAATGGACCTCAAAGCTCTTGTACCACAAAAAAATGCATAATAGATTGTAAAAGCATGATGCATGCAATCAATACCCTGTATACTAATCACCCACAATTCACAAGCAAATATGAGATTGTCAGTATCAGTGTAAGCTCCATGTTCATCCTTAAATTACTATTCACATCAACATCATTCTCATCAGTCAGAGTTGTCCAGGTACTCCTGCAATGGTAAATTATGCTCAGGGATTCCAGATTTTCTGCAATTTGTCTTTATTTATCCACACAGCACTCAGTGGGAAAGTTGGCTAGTTTTACTAATACCCTTACAGAACACCCTAGGGTACAGTTAAGATGATATTCAGACCCAACAGGGTCCCTTGTTACCTGCCACAAACATGTGAACAAGTGCCCCTGCACTGTCATGCGGATCCTTGTTGATGGATCACTACTACACAACCTACCATCCATCACCCGGATTGGCACCTGCAGTTTGCTACTACCTTATTGGACTCTGTACACACTTCCAACAAGCAACCTGGTTTCCTCCAGTAGCTCTATTCTGTCGGGCGTCGGTTGATTTATTTACCACTGCTTCTGGTACATTAGGAGTTAATGCCTCCTGGAGCAGTGGCTGGCTTCTCAATGAACTAGGTTAGGGAATCACCAGCTGATATCCTCCTACTTAAGTATGGGAAATTTTCTTTACCATTGTCGAAGATAGTTTCTGCTTGTAGTTGCGATATCACGGCGTCCCTGGCATTGCTATTTTTGGTGACCAGCGACTTGTTGTCTCCGCCGTTTGAGACTACCCTGGTGTGACTTGCTCCTACCCCTTTTGGTTTATTCCCTCCGGTGTTGTTTTGTTTCTCCTCTGTGGTTGTTTGTGGTGTGAATGTGTTTCAGTTTAATCTCCTTGTCTGTGTCTTGGTGGAGATTGTTACTTTTGGTCCAGCCCATCCCAGGGTTGGAAGTATGGGGAGAGGTATTAGGACAAGGCCACGGCGGGGATCTGGACCTCCCTACTTTCAAGGGTACCTCCATTTTCAGGGTGAGCGCAGGGCCCACAGTCTTAGAATCAGCAAAGCCTCCCCGATGTCCTTCATGCACCCCTGACATGCACCAAATTTGTCTACCTGTGGATTTTACGTCACAATGGCAAACAATTTATATTGGTTTTATTACAATAGGAAAAAAAATGTATGTAGATATTCTATCTTGCACTGCATTTTTGACCATCTAGAGCAGGGGTCCTCAACATGTGGCTCGGGAGACACATGTTACTCATGAGCATTGATTTGTGACTTCAGACTATCTGCCAGCTTGGGGCATTAGCAACAGGTCTATCAAACAGCTCTGAAGAGAAGGTCTGCATATGTTGACTTTTGTGAGTTGTCCTGCATAGAAGAGCAGATCTTAATGCTCATATCATGGGAGAAAAAATAAATATGATAAGATGCAGAAAGGATGAACTAGTGACGGGCAAGCCTGCTCGCCAAAGCTAGTAGTTACTCAATCAAGCCTCAAGCATCTGTTTGAAAATTCTTGAATTTCCCATTGACTTCATTATAATTGGTACTCGAGTTGCATCAGAGCAGCCCAATGCTCGATTGAGGAATTAGCAGTGGTGAGCACATTCACCCATCACTAATGATCCCATTTTGAGGGTTTTTTGATGCTGGGTGCAATAGTATGGTGAGTGTGCTTGATGTAAGAATACTGTATGGGGTAAAGTAGACCCTTCAGGATGTATGCATCCTGCCTATAAGGAAAAAGGGTCGCAATCTCACAATGTGCTTTTTGTTAGTAAGTATTGGCTGCCTTTCCACTAACTTCTGGGTGTCTCTACTGTAGGGGTGGGAGAATGCTGAATATAGCTTGCAATCATCTCTCAGAGCTGAATGTGGCTTGCAACCATATCTCAGATATGAATGTGTCTCTCATGGTAAAAATGTTTGGGGACCACTGATCTTCTACATGGTGTAGCTACATCATAGGTGTTCTAGACATCCATAACAACAATGGCCCTATTTTCCATACAGACCCATGAGACAGTAGTGTCATTATAACTCATAAACACCATACATGTACATAACATAATGCTCTTTATATCATAATTTCATAGAGAAAAGGGAACATCATTGATCTATTTATATATTTAAAAAATGTTGACCAAGTTGACATATTTCCACCTAGCCATACTGTGGATGATAACTTTCTGATTACTGTGAAACACCAAGGAATGGTCACAGCTGAGTGCCATACTTGGCTATCATTAGCAGTCCCGTTGACAATATATATAGCATTAGTGTGCATGCTTGACCTCTGCACCATTCAGATGGCTCTCTGCAGAACCCAATTCTAAGGATCAATTGGATTAAAGATTGGTACTAAGTCACCAACTTGATAACGATTCTTTAAAGGGGTTTTCTCACCTTCACTCTTCTGTAGCACATCACTCTTCAGTCTCTCAGCTTCCAACTTGCTAAAGGCCCCTTTACACACTGAGACTTTCTAGCGATCCCACCAGCAATCTCGACCTGGCCGGGATCACTGGAAAGTCTCTAACAGTCGCTGGTGAGCTGTCAAACAGGTAGAGCTGGCCAATGACGCAGCAGCGATATGGACCTGCAGAACGACCTCGCTGGAAAGGGAACGCTAGCACGCCTAAGGGCTGGGTCGCTAACAATGTCGTTATAACGGTGTCAAACACACCAATACTTGCTGCGCAGCGGGAAACAAAGGACCAAACAATGGTCCTGAACGACTTGTAGCGATCAGCGACCTCACAGTGGGGGCCAGGTCGCTGATGTGTGTCACACACTGCAATATCGCTAGGGAGGTCGCTATTACATCACAAAACCTGTGACGTTACAGCGATATCTCTATCGATGTTTCAGTGTGTAAAGGGGCCTTAAGCCACAGCACAATGATGTTTGATTGACCTAAACTGTGTGCTCTATGGCTGCTATATGAGATAGCATTGCTTCTGCAATATTGTAGGTGCATAGTGGTTTGAAGTTGGCTAGGTCCAGCCAGTTTCAAAGCAGTGCTTACAAGCTTTTTTGAGAGAAATTTGTAAATCCAACTCTCTGCTTAGGAAACAGGCCAGTGCTGATCAACTGTAATGTTGGCCACTAACTGAGACAACACTCATAAATAATAGAATTAAATAACTCCCCATGATTATGAGCAGAAGAATAATTTTTAGCAAAAATAAATGACAGAGTTTGAGCGAGTGCCATTAAGGCTCACCTCACATCAGCGGTATTTTGCCACAGGGCTGGATCCGTTGCAGATGTGTTTCAGTTAATTTCCAATGGAGTTGCGGTGGGATGCAGTCACATGCGGTTGTGTGCGTCATATGCGGCCGCATGTGGCCGCATCTTGCCGCAATTCCATTGGATGTGAATTGAGCTGGAGGACATTTGTGGCGGATCCAGTTTTGCGGCAAAATACCGCTGATGTGAGCGTTGCCTAACATATCACATCTGATTCTCTTGTATCGGATGCTATACGCTCGTGTGACTCCACCCTTACAATAAGAGTCTATGATATTTCGTTCTGACTCTCCATAGATTTACATCATAAAAGTAAAAGGGACTTAGAGTTCACAGATGAGCTGTCAAGTCAAACCAAAAGTTGAGTGAGTGAAAACAAATTAATTGGTAAGGCATTTTTAACTGAACCAAACACATGAAAGATTCCCCCAACCAGTATCGGACTGGCTAACGTAGAAACTGCCAGTAATACCAGGCCTGGCTGCATTGAACTCCGGAGCTCTCACCTGAGCTCCGGAGTGCAGCCTGGACTGAACTCAGGGTTTGCAGGACTGAACCGTGAGCGCCGACTGATTCCTAAGCAATTGCCTTTCAGTTCATAACAGCTGCGGACAGGCCGGGCTGAGCTCAGGTGAGAGCCTTGGAGTTCAGCCCGGCCTGTCCGCAGCTGTCATGAACTGAACCGTTATCGCCGGAGAATCAGTCGGCACTCGCGGTTCAGTCCTGCAAACCCTGACTTCAGTCCAGGCTGCTCCGGAGCTCGGGTGAGAGCTCCGGAGTTCAGTGCAGGAAACTGCAGCCAGGCCTGGTATTACTGGCGGTTTCTCCGGTAGCTAGTCCGACACTAGCCCCAACTGGAAATGGTAAAATTGAGATTTAAAATGATGGACGCTGCAAACGAGATAGGGTGCTGGCCTCGTAAACGTTGCTCAATATATGATAACTTTTCATTTACGTATGTAGCTTCCTAATTGTCCTATAATGCATCTAGGTAGCATTCACCCATGAAACCTATTGAACTGTCTGATTTTCCTAGTGGAATTCAGGGCATAACATGTTGTCCTGTGCGGTGTCTGCAGCGGGTTAATGTTTCCTACCGTGTACAATGTGAGAAATGATTACGTGTAACTTTAGAAAACATTTTGCTGTTTGCTGTCCTGTATGATGAAGTGAAGTGGATGCTAAATGTGACTTCTTGTTCCCATTACCAGAATCCTTTGTGTTATCTCAGTATTTACTAATCAGAAGAAGCCTGAGCGGGTTTAATAAGTGCACATAAACAAGCTCTTGATTCCTTATCCAGCACTGTTTCAAGGATGAGCACCACTTACCGACCAGCGGCATAGCAGCATATCGGAGCCACTAGCACTCTGAAGGATCATTTTAGAGTTTTTTATATATTTTTTTTTAAGTTTTATGGATTTATAGTTATTGTTAAAAACTATTCCTGGAAAAGCAGTATAGAGAACAGCAAGACTTTCATTCCCAGTGTAGGAGACTTTGTCTACAGAGTTTCCTATACTTTGCTCATTAACCGAACCGAATACAGAGATAAAGTAGTATATAATATTGACGATCCTGGGTGGTACTGGTATTATTTACATATTTATTTGTATATTTAACTATGTAATTGTCTTTAATTTTATTTTTTGTATACTTTATGGGTTTTTTTTTTACAAATGGTTGTCTATTATTACAATGTTATCTTAAAAGTGTTGTTTTAGCAGAAAAAGAGATGTAATTTTAGTGGGTGCAGAACTAGTCACCACATACAGGGCCCTACCTCTCAATTGCAGATCTCTTATCCAGTACAGGCATAGATCAGGATATTGAAGCTGTGGAGAAGTAGCGCAATAGGGTCTTACCAGATAAACACCAAAAATGTATAATTAAGGTGAACTCAACTGTAGGGGTTGTGTCATTCACAACTCCTATAATCACATATTATGAAGGTGAAGCAGCTGCAGCCCCGAAGAGTTCAAGCAGATCTATATAAGGGAAACTGGGGGTCATGCCGCACTTATCACCATCCAGACCGAATAGGATATAAATTATTCCATGTCTTTATTGAACTTGACAAGTACAGGTCAACACATTTTCCCCTTGCTCAGGACATACAGCAATGACAAGGATAATCGTTTCGTTAATCCATGTTTGTCTCTCTATCCTTTTGTCTCTTTAGAGCAGTGGTGGGCCGAGTAAACCTCACCCGCCTCCCACTAGTCAGGGCCTCTATAGGGTTTCTTAGGGACCCAGGGTGCTGCTCAGCAATGGAGAGGAGTGTAGGGACAGGTCAGGTGAGGTTAGGAGGTGGCCATCTACCCTCTCACTAGTGCCAGGGCCCACCATTGTTATTGTATCCTCAATGTTTCCCCCTTGTCTGTAGTGTTGTTTAGGTGTTTTTTGGTTGCGCGTCAGACCTCGATTGGTCTGAACACAATCAACACGCGCATTGAGTGACAACAGCAGAAATGCTGATCTCCTATTAATGGCGGCACTCTGCCACCATTCACAGGAAGCACATCATGAGAGCAACAGGGGTCATCAGCTGACCCCTTGCTGTCGTGACTACTCATCGTCACCCTGTGACTGCATCCTAATGGGGCTGCCAATTGTGGGAGGGAATGACACGATCCTCACCATCACATGTTAGATTGCGCCGTCAGAGTTTGACAACGCAATCTAAATAGTCTACAGGGAAGAGTGGATCTCTGATCCACCTGCACCCATTAGCTGTACATGTTGGCTGATCAGATCAGCCAACGTGTATGGGGAATAATGCAGGCTTGCATTAAAGGGACAGCTACGTCCTTGGACGTATATGTACGTCCAAGGTTGTAAAGGGGTTAAATGTCATTTATGGATCCTAAGAATTTAAATGGTCACAGTTGTTTAAAAACAAACAACATATGCTTATTAGATTGCCAATGTAGTCACATTAAAAAAGGTAACACACTTTATTTGATCAAAAATATAGGTTTGTTTAGGGGGAAAAATTGCTCTAAAGTTACTGCCACTAGTTGTATCCATTGTTTGCATTTTTTTATCCACTGCCTATTGCCAAGATAAATCCATTTCTATTTACAGACTAGCAGGATAGATTCCAGGACGTGGGGGGCATACGATACAGCCTGCACTTTTTGCTAGCTCTTATACTTAACGGTAATATGTAACAATTAGAGATGAGTTAATTTACTCAAACAGATTTGAATTCTCCTCGAATTTTACAAAAATTTCTATTGTCCGCAACACATTTTTTTACAATTGGCTCTTCAGTAACCCAGTAAAGTGTCAGCCAGATGGGGTTGGCATTCATCTGAACCCTGGAATGACATGCAAATATTAAGTAAAAAGTAATACCTTAACACCCAACTGTCCTGCCATCCACACAGCCTGCCATCCTGTCCTCTACACCTCTTCTTTTCCCCTTCCCCCATCATGAGCATTTTCGTCTGCCTTTTCACTCCAGACCATGGCTTCTGGCTCAAACAGGCCACTGATGTCACTGTGCGCGGTGCCATCGCAGTGCAAGTAGTGACATTAGACATTATTCTCCATTTGTTCCATACTTGTCTTATTGTTTCATGTAGCAAATTAGCACTTCTATTTTCCCCTTCTTTCTTCATCCCACCTTATTTCTCACCAGTGAGAATTAAAATAACGTAAGTTTCATTAGTATTAAATAACAGTCTAGCCCATCTTTTCTTTTATCAGCCTTAAGGCCACGTCACACTAAGCAACATCGCTAGCAACATCGCTGCTAAGGAACAACTTTTGTGACGTTGCTAGCGATGTTGCTGTGTGTGACATCCAGCAACAACCTGGCCCCTGCTGTGAGGTCGTTGGTTGTTGCTGAATGTCCTGGGCCATTTTTTAGTTGTTGCTGTCCCGCTGTGAAGCACACATCGTTGTGTGTGACAGCGACAGAGCAACAACTAAATGTGCAGGCAGCAGGAGCCGGCTTCTGCGGACGCTGGTAACCATGGTAAACAGCGGGTAACCAAGAAGCCCTTTCCTTGGTTACACGATATTTACCTTCGTTACCAGCGTCCGCCACTCTCAGCTGTCAGTGCTGGCTCCCTGCTCTCTGCACACATAGCCGGAGTACACATCGGGTAATTAACCGAAGGTAAATATCGGCTAACCAAGGTAAGGGCTTCTTGGTTACCCAATGTTTACCGTGGTTACCAGCGTTGGCAGAAGCCGGCTCCTGCTGCTTGCACACGTAGCAGAGTACACATCGGGTAGTTAACCCGATGTGTACTGTGGCTAGGTGTGCAGGGAGCCAGCGCTAAGCGGTGTGCGCTGGTAACCAAGGTAAATATCGGGTTGGATACCCGATATTTACCTTAGTTACCAAGCACAGCATCGCTTCCATGCGGCGCTGGGGGCTGGTCACTGGTTGCTGGTGAGATCTGCCTGTGTGACAGCTCACCAGCAACCCGTGTAGCGACGCTCCAGCGATCCCTGCCAGGTCAGGTTGCTGGTGGGATCGCTGGAGCGTTGCTTAGTGTGACATCTCACCAGCGACCTCCTAGCAACTTACCAGCGATCCCTATCAGGTTGTATCATTGTTGGGATCTCTGGTAAGTTGTTTAGTGTGACTGGGCCTTTACGGGCTACTTGCTGTGCTTTTGAGAAAACTCATTGTTTTATCAGCAGGAGATTAGATTTATAGGATTAGTAAGCCTCTTCCTATATAGACCTCCATATTAGTCATCTATGTATAACCCTGCCACCACCACTGATTGGAGGCTCTCTGCCTATGCACAGCATACATAGAAAGCTATCAATCAGAGAATTGGTAGATCAGCAGCAGAGGAAATAGGGATTTTATCAAAACGGCAACAATCAGCACAGGGAGTGATACATCTCTGGAATCAGGGTCTCTGCCCCTGCATCATCCTGCTCTCAGATGGAGTAGAAAAACTTGGTAGCAGATTCCCTTTAAATGAGTATAAATATCTCTGTAAGTCATGGCTTATTGTAGGATAGCTGAAAAGAAGTGAAGGGTGGACCCAGCATCCACAATCCAGTATGTTAAAATATCAAAAATTTATTGGGTATTAAAATCCAACGGATCCAAAACATGAGAGAAGACGCATAGGCTCACCTTATGTGTTTCAGACAATAAATTATTATATTATTGCCGTGAGAGCAAGCTCCCATAATTACAGGTACAGACAGGTAGGGACATCTAGTCCCTTGAGGGTTACTAGGATTTGTCCCCCCACCTCTTCCACGAGATATATATATACTTTACCGACTCCCATATAGGGGTTACCTGCTTCTGGTATTTTTGTGTTTGTGTGTCCTTGGAATTTTAACCAATTATTAATAAAATGTATATTTTTAATAGGGGTTGAGGTTAATTGTAAATTGGTCAAGCTCCCATAATTAGCCATAGTAGGGAGCGGGGCGCGGCTAATTCCATACTACCGGGCCACCAAGTTGTAAGTGCCAGGAGTCAGGTCACGGATCACCAGGCAACACTAATGGGGACGGGACCCGGACAAGCTCCCCTCAGCGGCAGCGGTACCTAGAGACTTGGTTTACCCGGTTGTCAGTGTCTGCTTATGAACTGAGTGAGTACGAGAGTGACCCCTGCACCCCACGGCACCCCTCACTGAGTGGGCATCCCCCCTACCCGTGGAGGGCTACGACACCTTGCTGCCCCACTTCATCACCCCGGGTACTCCCAGCGGCAACGGTGGTACTCCCCAAATTACCGTACACCACAGGTGGCGTCATGAACTACATATCAACTCCCCTGTAAATATCCCCCTTACATTTGAGTGGCCACATGACCCCTGGGTCCGGAGACCCTCAAGCCACAGCGAACCCGGATCCGAGCAGCTCGGTTGCTTCCATGGGGGCTGCACAATGACACATTCATATAATTTTAAGAGTTTGTAAAGAGCTTTATTAACCACAAATCTTCTCCTCTACATTCAGAATCACAGGGACAGGGACATCTACAGGTTATAATAACAAAACAGACGAAACTCAATGAAAGGAAAGCATTGACAAGCCCAATAAATAATACATTTGCTACATTTTAGGGCATGAAACATTAACACGGCGGCGGAGCGCGGCTTCTGAACCCTTCTTTATTTGCTTGCGCGCATTGTTTTTTGTGTTGATTTTATTCAGAAGTCTAATAAATTATAGACAGACGCCGGCTCTCTATTCACATTCCAGAGGTTTCTGTTAGTTTAGACAAATGAAAAGTGTGAAGCGAGCAGAAAATACAGTGCACTTTGTTTGATCTCTAATTGACTAATCTGGATACGGAATTTTGCATAGAACAAGGTCATTGATGGTCACTTTTTTCAGGTGCGTCAGAGAGATAAAAGGCAATATACTTTTTTTTATGTAGCAGCACAGATGATAGTTGAAATCGATACAGATATGAGCAGAATGATTACAATTCGCCTGTAACTGTTACTTTCCACTGCTGTCAAAACAGTCAGCAACATTATTTCCATTTTTCATTGATGCAGGGGGATGGTAAGGCGGGGGAGGAGGCCGTTAAAGATCTTATGTATTTTTGGTGGAGTGGAAGAGATCAAACTGTTAGAATTCTCCGTGCTGCATTTGCAGAATCGATACGGTTGCTACTTTCATTTGTCTTGGCTTTTATTGATAATAATAAATGTCAAGAAAACACTCTCAGAAACGGGAAGGTGTTCACAAAGCCAGAGATTATGGAAACAGCACAATGCCCGGAATTGTTGTTTCGCTGGATATATATTCATGATATTTCGAGGAAAAGGAGCGCTTGTTCTCCATTACCCATTACATTCTCATTGACTCAGATTCTGATTCAGATACTATAAATATGAGCCATAGGAAGACAGGTTGTGATCGGTATTTTCTCGCTGTGTGTCACGATCGTCTCCCTGCATGTTTTGACCAGTGACAGCCTTTGGCCTTTGATCTGGCTCTCTTCATTTAAATGGCTTTCATTTCTTTTGGCATTGAAGTGGTTATGTGCCAGTTTTGCTATTGCAGCTTTATAAAGCAGTTCCTTGCTGAGTGATCAGCTGCACTTACTAAATAGTCACGCCCTTCAGCCTTAAATAGTGGTTTATCCCAGCATTCCTTGCTGAAGATACAAACTTATTTGTATCCTGGCTGCCTTGGAGGAAGGTTCTGCTAGTCAAGTTCCTATGCTCAGGCAATATCTTATTTGTTGTTAATTTTCCCCCTGTTTGTCTTTACTTTAATGGTGTGTTGTTAGTGCTGTGATGAAGTCTAGTGAACCCCACCTGCCCATCACTAGTTAGGGTTACTATAGGGTCTTCCAAGGGTTCCAAGTTCCTTTTTGGCGACAGTTGAGAAGACTGTATAGGGACTGGTGAGGAGAAGAGGTACAGCTGCAGGTGTGGTTAGGAGATGCCCACCTACCCCTTTCACTAGTTCCAGGACATCCAGTTGTTTTAGTGTCCCCGGTGCCCCCTTTTCATGGGTTTTTTTGTTGTGCATCAGACACACGGAGGTATCTAATGCATCTCACGACTCTTGCTACACCCAATGAGCATGACACTGTGTTATCATACTGTGCTCCTCATTCACTATTTTGACTAAGTTTAAAATATGTTTTTGTCATTTCGTAACAATTCAAGTCTGGTCAGTGGATGAGTAATGTTATATTGTGTGTATAGATAAGTGGACCCGAGCTTTAAAGTTTGGTATTTGTACCGATCATTGACTATCATTGTTCAATTTTGGAGTTTGGCTGCTTTACGTATGCAAACCACTCATGCGAGCATCGCTGTGCTTCGGAATGCTTAGAACTCTCCCAGTGCATGCCGCTTGCAGTGTCTCAATGGTCACACTGGGGGTAAAATCAATGTTATCAGATGTAGTGTGTCCAAAAATATAAAAAAAAATTGTAATAACCCTGCCCTCCCTCCTGCAGAAGTGGTCTTTTTATGGCTGACTGTATCAGGGCCGAGAACTGGACTGCTCAATCAGTGACTTCCAATGAGGTTTGGGTCAAGTTCAGGTCCAGAACATAACTTTATTTAAAGTCCAGCTGAACCCATAGAACTCAAACTTCCACAGGTCCACTCATCTCTAATTGTGTGCTACAATTTTTACAACAACTATTTTGTTATGGGCCCATAAATATAACATAAGGCAAATAACAATAACTCTGCATGACTATGGTCCATGTTGGGCTGGCATTCATAAGAGATTGTGATTTTTACTGTAGAAAACAGTACTGATGCACTCAGCGTCAGACTGGCAACCGGAGGAATCTCCAGTAATGCCAGATCTGGATTCTGGTACCTGCATTGCACTCCGGAGCTCTCACCTGAGCTCCGGCATGCAGCCGAGACTGTACCGCGAGCACCGAGTGATTGATTCCCAGCGATTACGGTTAAGTTTATGTCAGTTGCAGACAGGCCGAGGTGATCTCCGGAGTTCAGGTGAGAGCACCGGAGATTACCCCGACCTGTCTGCAGCTGACATGAACTGAACCGCAATCACCGGGGAATCAATCATTTGGCACTCGCGGTACAGTCTCGGCTTCACTCTGGTGAGAGCTCCGGAGTGCAATGCAGGTACCTGAATCCAAGCCTGGCATTCCTGGAGATTACTCCAGTAGTCAGTCCGATGCTGGCTGCACTGCTATTTATAGCACAAAAGATCAGACGATTGCAGCTCAAAGTTTTCTAACAGGACTTTTAAAGAAGCACTACCATCAAACTTTTTATACTCAACACTAGAAGTTCCAGAAATTTCGAGCTCCATAGGGTTCCAATGGTAGAAATGTTAAATGACCCCTCTCTGAGACTTCTAGAGTTAATATATTGCAATCATCACATGTGACAGTGTGTACTTACAGTTGCTCATTTTGCCTGTCTACCCACTAAATTCTTCTCTTTTCTCTGCTCTTTGTAGAAACAGGAAGTCTTTTCTCCCTGCATGAATAATTCCCCTCTTCAACTCCTAAGTCACCTGGTCCACTCCTACCCCCTGCCATTGACATTATAGGGACTCATGTCTCATGCAGGAAAAATAGACTACCTGTTTCTACATAGGATTCATCTAGTCAGTATTTAATCACATGATGTCATAGACCTATCTCATTGATAGTCGTTTACTTGTTTTCATCTCACAAACCATATTATAAGTGGGTCTTTTACCTTACCTCTTGATCACGTCAATGTGCTTGCTGTTGGTAGTCCATGGGACACCTTTCTTGGTCTACCTCAGTGTTTCCCAAACTCCAGTCCTCATGGCCCCCAAAAAGTCATGTTTTCAGAATTTCCTTACTATTGAACAGGTGATGGAATCATTATCAGGGCATCACCAGTGCTATATTAAGGAAATCCTTAAAACACGACCTGTTGGGGATTATGAAGACTGGAGTTTGGGAACCACTGGTCTACCTACTGCACCTGTATAAAAAGTTGAACGGGAGCCATTCTTGAAGTAAGTGTCCTATTTATTTTGCTCATCAGTGGTGGTTCTGGAACTTAGGCAATATATGCCATAGTCCTAGAGACTCCTGTAAAAAAAGTCAGTATAACGATATAAATTGACCATTTTTTGTTTACAGTACTTTTTACGTTGCATCAATTCTCAAAAAACAATGTAGTAACAGTTTAAAAGGAAAGAGTCATTTTTTTAACTTTTTTTTTTCATTTTTTGAGCTTGAGCGTTCTTGTGAAAGATTTAATGTCTTCAGTGCTAGCTGTTCACAGGAACACCTCCAATTCAAACCTTCAAGTATTTGATGCATTAAATGTGAAAAAAGAAAACATGAACAAGGGTTAACAGTAGCATGCTCTAAAAATGATCTTTCGTTCAAAATGGAATTACACCTGGTGATCTGTAATGGATTGTATTTCATGCTGACACTTTCATTCTTCTGCTGTACTGCTTTTGAGCATCTTCTTTTGTAAGCTGTTTCACTCAAAAAGATAAACAGACAAAAGCACGGCGAGAGAGAAAGGAACAGAAAAGCAGCCATGTGGAGAGACATGCTGCCTAGTAACAACCTGGCCCCGTGGCGGCCATACTCATTCACGCCTGGGAGTTTGCACATTGTGTCCTGCCTGCGCTGGCACGAAAAAAAAAATAATTAAAAAAAAAAAATAAAATCTTGGGTCAACTTGAATATTGACCTATTCATTTAAAAAGATGTCACAAGTCTGGCACTGGCCATAAATAATGTTACATCTATGTAGATTTTGCAAAGTCTCTACGAGTATGTATGAACCCGACACTTAAAAGTGACAGTAGGAGGTGCATCCAGAAAAGCGGGAACTCCGGACCCTTAACAACCATAAAACACTTGAAGTCTTTCTCACACTTCTAATCTTCTGATACTTGATGCTTCTCATTCAGAACTGGAGATACTTTAATCTTTTAATGTTTTTCAAACATCCATATATATATATATATTTTTTGCTTCAATTATTCAACAAGTTGTATTTTTAAGTGTTTGGAATAAAGTTAATTGTAAAATTACGACTGAAAACAGTAATTTAGTTTTTGAGAAACTTTTTGAAAATATTTCCTTTTTGTACTATTTCTGTTTTATAAAATCCAGAGCTGCATTCACAAGTCTGCCAGCTTTGAAGTTAAGTTACAAAAGTGAGAGGGAGATGCGCTGAGTAGCACTCGGTGGTGGAGGGGATTAGGGTAATGCCCAGAGGCTGCTTACCTCAGGAAGTTGTGCACCCATGCATAACCCCGGTTATTGCAGTCAAGGATCCACGGGGTCCCGCTGAAGCCTTGAACTGTCTGTAATCCTGGGGAACAGGGTGGACTGAGTCCTTCTGGGTTAGTTACGTGACCGCGAGCACCTGGAAGTACGACACCGCAGGTCCTGTGCAGTCAGAGCAACCCGGTACAACACCAACCGTGGGTCCTGGTGACTGTTATGGAGGCTCGTTGCTCCCAGAGCCACTCTTGCCGTTGATCCCTCAAGGGGAAAATAAAAGTGAAGATATCAGGGTGGCGGTCAGATAGGAGCGCTAGGAAGCAGGAGAACAGGGAAGATTTTAAGATTCACCTGATGAAGACAGCAATCAGCTGTTGAAATGCGTAGTGGCTATTAGAGGGTTTTTAAATTATATTGAATAAAAGGTTTGTAATCTTAAAATCCTCCCTGTTCTCCTGCTTCCTAGCGCTCCTATCTGACTGCCACCCCGATATCTTCAGCTTTAGAGTTAAAGCACACCAATCACCAGGATTTTCCTGTATAACCTAAAGCCAGTGCTATCCTGGCACTATCATACTGATTCTTTATATACCTTTAGTTTTCAGCTCAGATGTATATGTTTGAAACACAAGCAAGTAAAGTTTGTAAAATAAGCAGCTTCTTGAATGACAGACAGCAGCTGCTGATCAGCTAATAACTGGGGTGGGTATTCATAGTTATTCTCACCCTCCTGTTTGTTGTTCCTCCCTCTATCTGTTATTTATGCTTATTATAGTATAGAATCATTTTACTAACTGACAAAAAGGACCTGTGCTGATGTCATACCCATGTGACCAGAAGTGAGAAGTCAAAAGAAAAATAATGTTGCTTGCTGGTATCAGCTATGTTGGTTCTTCTGGTCACATGGGTATGACATCAGCACAGGTTCATTTAGTTAGTTAGTAAGTTCCATGTATGTTAACACCCTTGTAAATCCATATCTAGCCCATTAAAGAGCATTAAAATATGGCTAGGCTCTTCAATGAATGGGACATGAACGTATTGGGCAAATACATATAGGTCTTACTTAGAAAAGGAATTTTCTTATTTTTAAAAACATTCACATGGAATATTGCTGGAAGACTTCCTACACAAGGTAAATCTCTGAAAGCAGAAGCAGTACCTGTGAATAACAGTTACCGAAAGGGCAGGTTTGTGATTCACTGTAAATTAGGTCAACCTTCAAATGTTCAGAATTCTTCCACGTTTTAGTGTCTTTCTTACTATGACCTCCTGGGTGTAACTGACCCTAACTTATGTCAGGGAGTTTGTTCATACACAAAATAACAAGGATCTATTCAGTATTTTGACTGCACAATGTTGCCTAACTTTGGCCACCTGCTTGAATTTTCAACAAAGCCTCCTTAAAAGGGTTGTCCAGTTTAAAATCACAAGTTTGAGGCCACCTTTTGTCACTTTATGTGACTCACATTATGTTCACTATGCCCTCTCAGGATTCTCCAGGAGCGGCGGTCACATAACCATAAGTAAGTGTTATGCATACTCCCAGCAAGGCATGGCTTTGCTCAATTCAAGTGTATTCTAGACTGACTGAAATACACATGATTTGATGCCACCTGAAGAAGCTGGGTGAAACGTGTGTCAGGGTGGAGGGACATGGAGTCTTTTACATCTCATTAATATCTTTCAGGTACACTTCATCTATGCACATTTGCACCTTGTACTATGCTGCACCTTATCTATAGTGGAGTTATTCAGATATATCAGCTCATGATTATCCATTTTATTCAGTGTGGCCAGTGGCTGGCCTCTTGCACCTTATTTATTACGATTAGATTTTTTATATAATAATACCATGATTATGTTGTACTATCCATTACATATAGGCTACTATTTTGCTGGTCTTATTGTGCATTTGATACCATTATCTATTCATTTATATTTGCATTCTCCTGTGTGTCCCTCTTTGGTCTTGAAGCATTGCTTTGTGATTTGTATCTACTAATTATTATTAAAGAATTTACAATATATCTATTGTTCACTTCTGTTTATTACAAGGTTTGATGGTACCTTATTAGTTTGTTAGAAATTATATGACTGTAGACTTGTGAATCATCACAGCGCGTGCTCTATGCCCTCCCAGCATTTTCCAGGAAGGTTGGTCACAAAACCACTAGTATGTGATATGCATACACCCCGCCAGAATTAGACTACAGGGGCACGGCCTCAATCAATTCAAGTGTATTGCAATTGCAGACTGACTACAGGTAGGACAATCCCTTTAAAGTTAATGGACACTGCTGCATTTCCCTTCACAGTTGGTGCCAACAAAAAAGCCATAGACCAGACTTTAAAGGGGACCTGTCAGGTCCCATATGCGTTCTGACCTACAAGCAGGGTGCTGTATAAACATGCGTTTTATTACTTACATATTCCCTACGTAAATGATCAGAGGGTCTAGCCGAATGGGCATCACATTGCCCTGTGGACATTTGCATACTTTCCGTGGTATCACGCCCATGTGGGTGTGATACCATGGATTTACATAATTGACATCACTGTCAGCTCCTTGAGATCCCGCACGTGCGTGCTTGCCATTCGCGCAGCCTTGTTATCCGGGTGCTTGCTTCATGGCTTCAGACGCGCTCTGTGCATGGGCAGAACCGCAGGAGTCTTCTGAGCATGAACAGAGCGCGTCTGAAGCCGACAAACAAGCACCCCGATAACAAGGCTGCGGGAATGGTAGCTGCACACACGCAGGATCTCAAGGAGCTGACAGTGACGTCAATCATGTAAATCCATGCTATCATACCCACAGGGGCGTGATACCACGGAAAGTATGCAAATGTCCACTGGGCGATGTGATGCCCATTCGGCTAGACCCTCTGATCATTTACGTAGGGAATAGGTAAGTAATAAAACACTTTTTATACATTCATATTACACAATATTACAACACAGCGATGGATAGGAAGGAGTTTCTAGGCCACACATCACCCTGCTTGTAGGTCCAAACGCATGTGGAATCAGGTAGGTTCCCTTTAAGTGGCAATGTTTTTAGTGGTAAATTCCTCTGTATCTATATCTACCAGAGACATCTATATTTAATGAAGTCCTCTATTGCATTACTAGAACAATAGAGCAGATAAATGACCCGTGTGTGTGTGTGTGTGTGTGTATGTGTTTATATATACAGTTAGGTCCAGAAATATTTGGACAGTGACACAATTTTCGCGAGTTGGGCTCTGCATGCCACCACATTGGATTTGAAATGAAACCTCTACAACAGAATTCAAGTGCAGATTGTAACGTTTAATTTGAAGGTTTGAACAAAAATATCTGATAGAAATTGTAGGAATTGTACACATTTCTTTACAAACACTCCACATTTTAGGAGGTCAAAAGCAATTGGACAAATAAACCAAACCCAAACAAAATATTTTTATTTTCAATATTTTGTTGCAAATCCTTTGGAGGCAATCACAGCCTTAAGTCTGGAAACCATGGACATCACCAAACGCTGGGTTTCCTCCTTCTTAATGCTTTGCCAGGCCTTTACAGCCGCAGCCTTCAGGTCTTGCTTGTTTGTGGGTCTTTCCGTCTTAAGTCTGGATTTGAGCAAGTGAAATGCATGCTCAATTGGGTTAAGATCTGGTGATTGACTTGGCCATTGCAGAATGTTCCACTTTTTTGCACTCATGAACTCCTGGGTAGCTTTGGCTGTATGCTTGGGGTCATTGTCCATCTGTACTATGAAGCGCCGTCCGATCAACTTTGCGGCATTTGGCTGAATCTGGGCTGAAAGTATATCCCGGTACACTTCAGAATTCATCCGGTTACTCTTGTCTGCTGTTATGTCATCAATAAACACAAGTGACCCAGTGCCATTGAAAGCCATGCATGCTCATGCCATCACGTTGCCTCCACCATGTTTTACAGAGGATGTGGTGTGCCTTGGATCATGGGCCGTTCCCTTTCTTCTCCAAACTTTTTTCTTCCCATCATTCTGGTACAGGTTGATCTTTGTCTCATCTGTCCATAGAATACTTTTCAAGAACTGAGCTGGCTTCATGAGGTGTTTTTCAGCAAATTTAACTCTGGCCTGTCTATTTTTGGAATTGATGAATGGTTTGCATCTAGATGTGAACCCTTTATATTTACTTTCATGGAGTCTTCTCTTTACTGTTCACTTAGAGACAGATACACCTACTTCACTGAGAGTGTTCTGGACTTCAGTTGATGTTGTGAACGGGTTCTTCTTCACCAAAGAATGTATGCGGCGATCATCCACCACTGTTGTCATCCGTGGACGCCCAGGCCTTTTTGAGTTCCCAAGCTCACCAGTCAATTCCTTTTTTCTCAGAATGTACCCGACTGTTGATTTTGCTACTCCAAGCATGTCTGCTATCTCTCTGATGGATTTTTTCTTTTTTTTCAGCCTCAGGATGTTCTGCTTCACCTCAATTGAGAGTTCCTTAGACCGCATGTTGTCTGGTCACAGCAACAGCTTCCAAATGCAAAACCACACACCTGTAATCAACCCCAGACCTTTTAACTACTTCATTGATTACAGGTTAACGAGGGAGATGCCTTCAGAGTTAATTGCAGCCCTTAGAGTCCCTTGTCCAATTACTTTTGGTCCCTTGAAAAAGAGGAGGCTATGCATTACAGAGCTATGATTCCTAAACCCTTTCTCCGATTTGGATGTAAAAACTCTCATATTGCAGCTGGGAGTGTGCACTTTCAGCCCATATTATATATATAATTGTATTTCTGAACATGTTTTTGTAAACAGCTAAAATAACAAAACTTGTGTCACTGTCCAAATATTTCTGGACCTAACTATATATATATATATATATATATATATATATATATATATATATATATATATATATATATATATAAAATCTACTGTGAGTGGGCAGCAGGGTGGCTCAGTGGTCCTGGGTTCAATGCCAGCCAAGGACAACATCTGCAAGGAGTTTGTATGTTCTCCCCGTGTGTTACGGGGGGCTGTCTGATAATAACCGAAAGGAGTATCAGACAGTCAGGGTCCACCGTGCAAAGACTTTGCTGCAGACTATGGCAGAGTGCAATACCTCTGTTAACTCACAGAAGGATATAATAAGTAAGTAAAGCAATTCCTCCCTTACTTGGAGGGTGTGTGGAATGATCTCTGTTAATAATCACAGAGACAAAGGCAATGTGTGCGAAATGGCACCTACCTAGGTCCGCTCTTCTAGTGGTGCAAAAGAGACGAACAGCAGCATAAGCCGCACAAAGCTCCTACCTGCGTTCGCTCCACTAGTGTGCGAGGACACGAACCACTAGATATGGCACCTGCCTAGGTCCGCTCTTCTAGTGGTGCAAAAGAGACGAACAGCAGCGTAAGCCGCACAAAGCTCCTACCTGCGTTCGCTCCACTAGTGTGCGAGGACACGAACCACTAGATATGGCACCTGCCTAGGTCCGCTCTTCTAGTGGTGCAAAAGAGACGAACAGCAGCGTAAGCCGCACAAAGCTCCTACCTCTGTTCGCTCCCCTAGTGTGCGAGGATACGAACAACTGCCAGACGCAGTATAAGGAACGTTACCCTAGCGGCAACGTCCACCTACGAGTAGAATCACAAGGCCCAGCCAGACCATGTGCCTCAGGCACCTGCCTATGTCCGCTCCCCTAAGAGGTAAGGATACGGACAGCAGCCGAAGCTGTAAGGTATAAGAACGCTACCCTGCCGGTAGCGCTCACCTAGCATAGACAGAGGAATGCCTAGAGGAACGCGCACAGAGCGTCTACTCATATGCATGAACCAAGAGGACTGAGCACCATGCGGCGTGTGTCAGGGTCTTATATAGACTCTGTGCCTCATCCAAGATGGAGGACACCAGAGCCAATCCGCTGCCAGAACGACAGGAGTGACGTCATGCTGGCCTATCACCGAGCAAGACGTCACAAGCACATGACCAGCGACCAATCGGCATAGAAGGTGTCAGAGACATGTGACCTCGTGTCAGCGATGATGTCACCCGCACATGTGCAATGGCTCCAAGATTTGACTTAGTCTCCAGCGCTCGCACATGTGCAGTAGCAAGAAATCTGGACTTAGTCTCCAGCGCTCGCACATGTGCAGTAGCAAGAAATCTGGACTTAGTCTCCAGCGCTCGCACATGTGCAGTAGCAAGAAATCTGGACATAGTCTCCAGTGCTCGCAGCAACCGTAACAGTACCTCCCCCTCAAGGGCCCCCCTCCCGGCGACGCAGGTAATCGGCAACTAAGTCGGGAGCATGGACAGCCTCCTCAGGCTCCCAAGAGCGATGTTCCGGGCCATAGCCCTCCCAATCTATCAAGAAGAACCTGCGCCCTCTAACCATCTTAGAACCAACTATGGCTCGTACCTCATAGCTAGAGCGAGAGGAATCAGAGGCAGGAGAGTGCACTTCACGAGCGTGAGGTAAAATAGCCGGCTTTAGCAGTGAGACATGGAATTTGTCATGAATCCTAAGATGGACAGGTAACTTCCATTGGTAGACTACAGGATTTACCTGTCGAAGAACCTCATAAGGACCCAGGAAGCGAGGAGAAAATTTGACAGAGCTCACTCTAAGTCTCACGTGTTTTGCAGAGAGCCACACAAAGTCCCCTGGATAAAAGACAGGAGCCGGGCGACGAAACCGATCGGACACCGTCTTCATACAGTCCTTAGCTGCTTGGATCGACTCTTGAGTCCGATCCCAAACCTCTCTGGCATTAGTTGCCCAGTCGGCCACAAGAGGAGGAGGTGCAGCAGCGGGAAACGGTACCGGTACCCTAGGGTGTTGCCCATTATTGAGTACGAACGGTGTCTGCCCAGTGGCCTCAGCCAGCGAATTGTTAAGGGCAAATTCTGCCCAGGGTAGGAGGGAGGACCAGTTATCGTGGTTCTCAGCAACAAAGTGTCGAAGGTATATAATCATAGATTGATTGGTACGTTCAACCAAACCATTAGTCTCCGGATGGTATGCCGAAGAGAGATTCAACTCAATTTGCAGAAGGCTACAAAGATCTCGCCAGAAACGGGAAGTAAATTGCGGGCCTCTATCACAAATGATACGATCTGGCATCCCGTGAAGCCTAAAGACATGCTTGAGGAATAGTTTGGCTAGTACCCTGGAAGATGGGATTCTCGATAACGGTACGAGATGAACCATCCAGGAGAAATGGTCCGTAATGACCCACACAAATCTATGTCCCTGTGAACATGGAAGATCACCCACAAAGTCCATGCCTACCACCTCCCATGGTCTATCTGGCACTGGTAAAGGATGCAAGAGCCCAGCCGGTCTCTGCCGTAATGGACGGTTGCGAGCACACGAGTAGCAGGAACCGACATATCTCTTGACGTGGCTGGCTAAGTGTGGCCACCAATACCACCTCTCCAGTAACTCTCGTGTCCGCCTAATACCAAAATGCCCACCCACCTTTGAGGTGTGGGCCCATGACAGTATATCATTCTGTCGATCAGGCGGAACAAAGGTCTTGCCCGGTGGGATTTGGTCTAACGTCACAGGGGAGAGCGTATGAAAAACCCTGGAGGGAAGGATAAGACGAGGTTCGTCAATCTCTTCCTGTGTAGAAAGCATAGAGCGAGACAGGGCGTCTGCCTTGTTATTCTTACTCCCAGACAGATAGTTGATGGAGAAGTGAAAGCGGGAGAAAAACAAGGACCAGCGGGCTTGGCGAGGATTCAGACACTGAGCGGTTTGTAAGTACGTCAGATTCTTATGGTCTGTATAGACCTGGAAAGGATGTTTCGCTCCTTCCAGCAAGTGACGCCACTCCTCCAAGGCTAATCTCAAGGCGAGCAGTTCCCTATCCCCAATGGTATAGTTTCTCTCTGCCGGTGAAAAGGTTTTAGCAAAGAAGAAACACGGCCTTTTTCTACCTGCACCGTTCTTTTGATACAAGACCGCACCAGCACCCACTGAAGAGGCATCAACCTCTAAGAGGAAGGGCTTATTCTCATCGGGTCTTTGAAGAACGGGAGCAGTTGAAAAGTGTCTTTTTACTGCCTCAAAAGCCTGAGATGTCTCAGTAGACCAGGCTTTGGGATTAGCACCTTTCTTAGTCAAGGCCACCAAAGGAGCCACCAAAGTAGAAAAATGGGGTATGAACTGCCTGTAATAATTTATGAATCCTAAGAAGCGTTGCACCGCCTTCAAGGAATGAGGTTCGGACCATTGCAGGACAGCAGAGAGCTTCGCAGGATCCATAGCCAGACCCTCTTGTGAGATAACGTAACCCAAAAAAGGCAACGAGGACTGCTCGAATACACATTTCTCGAGTTTAGCAAACAATGAGTGCTCCCTTAAACGGGAAAGGACACGAACGACATCCTGACGATGAGTCTCCAGATCAGGAGAAAAAATCAGGATGTCGTCCAGATACACCACTACTGAGGATAACAGTAAATCCCTGAACACATCGTTTACGAAGTCCTGAAATACTGCGGGTGCATTACATAACCCAAAAGGCATGACGAGGTATTCATAGTGACCGTCTCGGGTGTTAAAAGCGGTCTTCCATTCGTCACCCTTTCGAATTCGTACCAAGTTATACGCACCCCGCAGATCCAACTTCGTAAAAACTTGAGCTCCTCTCAGTCTGTCAAAGAGCTCTGAAATTAAAGGTAATGGGTATTTGTTCTTTATTGTGATTGCGTTGAGACCCCTGTAATCTATGCAGGGACGCAAATCACCCTCTTTCTTCCGAACAAAGAAAAACCCAGCTCCCGCGGGAGAGACAGACTTACGAATGAACCCCTTCTCTAAACTCTCTCTTATATAGGTCAACATGGCCTCCGACTCAGGTATCGACAGGGGGTAAACCCTGCCTTTAGGTGGAACCGAACCTGGGATAAGGTCTATGGCACAGTCATACGGCCTATGGGGTGGAAGAACCTCAGCACCCTGTTTGGAGAACACGTCAGCGAAATCCAAATAGGGTGTAGGTATGGGAGAGAGATCAGTTGATGCAACCGCAACGACCTTAGGTGGTAAGGGAAGACATCGGGACTGACATTTCGAACCCCAACTAATAATGCTGTCAGACTCCCAGTCAATGTGAGGAGCATGAGTCCGAAGCCATGGAAGACCCAGAAGGACGTCGTCTATACCCTCAGGCAAAACAAGAAAAGAAATCTCCTCTATGTGACCCTGAGACAGGGAAAGGCGCAAGGGAACTGTCCTCAATGTAATGGAGTCAGACAACATAGTTCCATTAACAACACGGACAGGAATAGGCGCCTCTAACATGATAGAGGGAATATTGTGTCCCTTTACAAATCCTGAGGACACAAAAATCCCGTCAGCTCCGGAATCCACAAAAGCCATAATAGGCCATGTATTCTCAGATAACGAGAGCTGACCTGGGATACAACACTTAGAGGGTGCAGAAGACGTCTCTAGTAACCCCCCTCTAATGGTTACTAGGCCAGGGAGTTTCCCTGACGACTAGGACACTTGTTGGCATAGTGCCCAGCATGACGACATACGTAACATATAGGAGGACCAGACTTGCGTAGTCTGGAGAACGTATGACCTAACTCCATAGGAGTGGGAGATGTTTCAGATGCTGAGGAAGATGGTAGTGGACCCTCAACAACTGGAATAGCCCGATGCTTAGGGCGTGAGGAAGAGACCTCGAGTCTACGTTCCTTATGGCGTACATCGATCCTCGTTGCTACTGTGATCAAGTCCTCCAGAGAAGCAGGGACCTCACGAGTAGCAAGGGCATCCTTGACATAGCCTGCCAACCCTCTCCAGAAGATAGGAATCAACACCTTCTCTGGCCAATCTAGTTCTGCCACCAGAGTTCTAAAAGCAATGGCATAAGAACTAGTGGATAATGAACCCTGAGATAGATCTAACAGACTCAGGGCCGCATCATGGGTAACCTGCGGACCCATGAATACCGCCTTAAGAGCATCAAGAAAGTCTTGATGTCTCAGAGTAACCACATCAGAGCGCTCCCATAGGGGAGTCGCCCATTCTAAGGCTTTGTCCTGAAGTAAGGAGATGATAAAGCCTACTCTGGACCTCTCCGTAGAGAAGCGAGAAGAGTTGACCTCTAGGTGTATCTGACACTGACTAATGAAACCACGACATGATCTGGCATCGCCAGAATATCTGTTTGGCAGAGCAAGTCGAGGATCATGTGCAGATGTCACCATGGTCTGAGGTTTATCCTCTATACTCTTGAGCCATGACTCAAGTACTTGTATGTAACGGTGTAACTGCTGATATTCTGCCATAACTGCCAGACCCTTGGCTCAGTCCTAATGTTACGGGGGGCTGTCTGATAATAACCGAAAGGAGTATCAGACAGTCAGGGTCCACCGTGCAAAGACTTTGCTGCAGACTATGGCAGAGTGCAATACCTCTGTTAACTCACAGAAGGATATAATAAGTAAGTAAAGCAATTCCTCCCTTACTTGGAGGGTGTGTGGAATGATCTCTGTTAATAATCACAGAGACAAAGGCAATGTGTGCGAAATGGCACCTACCTAGGTCCGCTCTTCTAGTGGTGCAAAAGAGACGAACAGCAGCATAAGCCGCACAAAGCTCCTACCTGCGTTCGCTCCACTAGTGTGCGAGGACACGAACCACTAGATATGGCACCTGCCTAGGTCCGCTCTTCTAGTGGTGCAAAAGAGACGAACAGCAGCGTAAGCCGCACAAAGCTCCTACCTGCGTTCGCTCCACTAGTGTGCGAGGACACGAACCACTAGATATGGCACCTGCCTAGGTCCGCTCTTCTAGTGGTGCAAAAGAGACGAACAGCAGCGTAAGCCGCACAAAGCTCCTACCTCTGTTCGCTCCCCTAGTGTGCGAGGATACGAACAACTGCCAAACGCAGTATAAGGAACGTTACCCTAGCGGCAACGTCCACCTACGAGTAGAATCACAAGGCCCAGCCAGACCATGTGCCTCAGGCACCTGCCTATGTCCGCTCCCCTAAGAGGTAAGGATACGGACAGCAGCCGAAGCTGTAAGGTATAAGAACGCTACCCTGCCGGTAGCGCTCACCTAGCATAGACAGAGGAATGCCTAGAGGAACGCGCACAGAGCGTCTACTCATATGCATGAACCAAGAGGACTGAGCACCATGCGGCGTGTGTCAGGGTCTTATATAGACTCTGTGCCTCATCCAAGATGGAGGACACCAGAGCCAATCCGCTGCCAGAACGACAGGAGTGACGTCATGCTGGCCTATCACCGAGCAAGACGTCACAAGCACATGACCAGCGACCAATCGGCATAGAAGGTGTCAGAGACATGTGACCTCGTGTCAGCGATGATGTCACCCGCACATGTGCAATGGCTCCAAGATTGGACTTAGTCTCCAGCGCTCGCACATGTGCAGTAGCAAGAAATCTGGACTTAGTCTCCAGCGCTCGCACATGTGCAGTAGCAAGAAATCTGGACTTAGTCTCCAGCGCTCGCACATGTGCAGTAGCAAGAAATCTGGACATAGTCTCCAGTGCTCGCAGCAACCGTAACACCGTGTTTGCGTGGGTTTCCTCTGGGTTCTCCTGTTTCCTCTCACACTCCAAAGACGATACTGATAGGGACCTTATATTGTGATCCCCAATGGGGACAGTGATGATGATGTATGTAAAATGCTATGGAATTAATAGCGCTATAAAAGTGAATAAATATTATCAGTATAGGGCTATTCTTACTTCATCCATACATGGCTCAGATGAGGATTTCTAGCTCTGTGTGGAAACCAGCAGCAGATAGAAGTATGGAAATATCCATGTAGAAACAGCCTACCTGACTATTGCTTGTATTCCCAACTATCCATGGCCACCGCACCTAGTTGATATACCCCTTTAATTTTGGAACCTGTGCATATACTATTGATGAGGGCCTGACATCTAACAATAATGATGTGATTTTCGAGTGGTCAGTAATTGCCCAGACTAGTCATACTGCGGACTCTCAAGCACAATTACGGTTCTAACAACTATCAAAGCAGTTTATTTCCAGCAGAGATCTCAATGGGAAATGTAACAGCAAAAACAAAAACCACGTTGACCAAATATATGATTATGAGCGAGCAGGGTACATTTAATTCCCTAGTATTCATGCTATGCTTCTGTTTAAGAAATTTAGGAATTGCTTTCCTATTAACATTTTCTCAATCTAGCATTCATTCCAACTAACTTGCATATAAAGTGAATTTATTGCAAATAAGATGCATTATTTTCTCGCTACATCTAAAAATGAATTCCAACGCAATAGAGTAGTCAACTGCGCTATTGAGTCTGACTTAAGACTTTGCAGGAATGGGGCCAAACATATGGATATTCCACCATGTTATACTCATCGGCTTCATGAGAAGACTTATGGAAATCTCGTTTTTGGGGATTCCAATGCAATGTGAGGCACAAAGCTATTGTGAATGCATCCTTATCCATGCTGCTCTTTCTAGATTTACTAGTCAATTATAGTTTTCTTCAAAAGTGAGCAGAATAGTTTTGTTTTTTGTTTTTTTTTTCTAGAGATATGCAAATGTTTTAGTGCAAGCTAATCCATGGTAAAGGTCAGTAGTCTCTGGATCCAGGAAGTTAAAGCGCACCAATCACCAGGATTTTCGTATATAACCTAAATCCAGTGCTATACTGGCGCTATCATGCTGATTCTATACATACCTTTAGTGGTCAGCTCGGATGTATAGTTTAAGAAACACAAGCAAGTAAAGTTTGTAAAATGAACAGTTGCAGCAGCTAATAGCTGGGGTGGGTTTTCATAGTGATTCCTGCCCCCCTGCCTGTCCGTCCTCCCCATTATTTATGCTAATTCCATTATAGAAACATTTAATAATGGTTGTGGCTATAAATCATGGTGGCGAGAAGGACCTTGCTGATGTCATACCCATGTGACCAGAAGGGGCAGGGCCTCAGCCAACATAGATGATACCAGGAAGCAACATTATTCTTCTGTTGGCTGAGGCCCCACCTCTTCTGATCACATGGGTATGAGGCAAGCGGGGTCCTTCTAGCCACCATGATTTATAGGCACAAGCTTCGATAATAGAATTAGCATGAATAATAGATAAGGGGAGGAACAACTGTCAGGGGGGCGGGAATAACTATGAATACACACCCCAGCTATTACCTAATCGGCAGCTGCTACCAATAAAAAAACTGTTTAAGGAAATTTACTCAGATCTTTTTTATGGCCAAAGACTACGGTCATGTGAAGTGATTTATTCATCTCTATTTATTACCGTATTTTATTTATTTTATTTATTACTGTATATTACTGTTTTGTAAAGGTGATGGTAATGATAATTCTGGGGACAATTATGATTGTTAATAGTAGTATTATGAGTCATATCATATGCTTAGGAGTCCAGTGGGTGGTCCTATGCAAAGATTAACCACCTTCATTGGCTGCTTATGTCTGTGGGAGGTTTTATTTAGTGATAGTCCATTATCTCTGACAGCATTCCTTTTCTGACTTTCCATATATTCATTGAGTCAATCACTTTTTTCTATTACTTTATATCATACTGTATTGCAAAAGTAACATTAATTATAATTCTGATTACAGTTGAATTATTATTATTATTATAGAGAAACTAATTTTTTTGTGTAACATATTGTCCATTATCTCTTCCTGCAGTCTTTGAATAGGAACCTTCATTACAAATACTAAGCAAAAAGTATAAACACAGCAGTTTTGATTTTGCTCCCATTTTTCATGACCTGAGCTCAAACTTTTAAGACTTTTTGTATATACAGAAAAGGCATTCATCTCTCAGCCGTTGTTCAGAAATCAGTCTAGATCTGTGTTAGTGATCACTTCTTCTTTGCCAAGATAATCCATCCATCTTACAGGTGTGGCATATTAAAATGTTGATTAGATAACATGATTATTGCACAGGTGTGCCTTAAGGGTGCTTTACACGCTGCGACATCGCTAGCGATTGCTAGCGATGTCGCAAGCGATAGCACCCGCCCCATCATTCGCGCGACATTTTGTGATCACTGCCATAGCGAACATTATCGTTACGGCAGCGTCACACACACATACCTTTTCAGCGATGTTGCTGTGACCGCCGAACAAACCTTCCTTAAAGGGGGAGGTGCGTTCGGCGTCATAGTGACGTCACAGCAGCGTCACTAAACGGCCGCCCAATAGCAGAGGAGGGGATGAGATTAGCGGCTGGAACATGCCGCTCACCTCCATCCTTCCTCATTGCCGGTGGACGCAGGTAAGGAGATGTTCGTCTTTTCTGTGGTGTCACACACAGCGATGTGTAGTGCCGCAGGAATGATGAACAACCAGCGGCATGCACCACCAACGATATTATGAAAAGGAGCGACGTGTCAACGATCAACAATTTTTGACGTTTTTGTGATCGTTGATCGTCGCTCCTTTTAGTCACACACAATGATATCGCTAACAGCGCCGGATGTGAGTCACTAACGACGTGACCCCGACGATATATTGTTAGCGATATCGTTGTGTTTAAAGCACCCTTTAGGCTCACCACAATAAAAGACCACTCTAAAATGTGCAGTTTTATACTATTTTGGTGGTCCATGGTGAATAGGGTCTCAGAAAACCAGTCAGTATGACCCCTACTTGCCAGCCTGTACAATGAAAACCAAGTTTTATCCTTGAAGAGAACACCTCTCCAATGTGTGATATGCTATTAAATATGAGCATTTGCCCACTCATGTCGGTTGTGAAATCAAACTGCAGTCAGGTGAAGACCCTAATGAGGACGATAATCAGCAGATGATCTTCTCTAAAATGGTTTCTGACAGTTGTGTAGAAATTCTTGGGTTATGCACCAATTCTTGCCGCAGCTATCTGGGTGGCTGGCCTCAGATGATCTTGGTGGTAAAGATGCTAGATGTGGAGGTCCTGGGCTGGTGGGGTGGGCCAATTGGATGTACTGTCGTTCTCTGAAACGCCTTTGGAGACAGCTTATAGTGGAGAAATGAACAGTCTATACATGGGTAACAGCTCTGGTGGACATTCCTGCAGTCAGCATGCCAATTGGACAGTCCCTGAAAACTTAACATATCTGTGGCATTGTGCTGTGTGATAAAACTGCACATTTTAGAGTGGTCTTTTATTGTGGCCAGCCTAAAGCCTGCTTTACACGTTGCAATTTCGCATACGATATCGTGTGCGATTTGCAACGCCCCCATCGTATGTGTGACACGTTCAATTTGTTGAACGTGCCGCACAAACGATTAACCCCCGTCACATGTACTTACCCGTCCATACGACCTCGCTGTGGACGGCGAACTTCCACTTCCTGGAGTGGGAGGGACATTCGGAGTCACAGCGACGTCACGCGGCAGCCGGCCAATAGAAGCAGAGGGGCGGAGATGAGCGGGACATAAACATCCTGCCCACCTCCTTCCTTCCGCATTGTGGGCCGGGAGCCGCAGGACACAGGTAAGATCAGTTCATCGTTCCCAGGGTGTCACACACTGCGATGTGTGCTGCCTCGGGAACATTGAACAACCTCACGTTCAATTCTAGAGAAATGAATGATGTTCATGCGATGAACGTTTTACCGTTCAATCGCAATCGCACGTAGCTGTCACACACTGCAATGTAACTTACAATGCCGGATGTGCGTCACTTACGACGTGACCCCGCCGACACATTGTAAGATATATTGTAGCGTGTAAAGCGGGCTTAAGGCACACCTGTGTAATAATCATGCTGTCTAATCAGAATCCTGATCTGCCACATCTGTGAGGTGGATGTGCAGCGCCGCACAATCAGCTCTACCCTCACCTACTGTATCCTCACCTATCCCTTGTAGACTGTGAGCCCTCGCGGGCAGGGACCTCTATCCTCCTGTACCTCTGTTTGCCTGGTATTGTTTATGATTATTGTACTTGTCCCCTTGTCCCTATTATGTATACCCCTTTCACATGTAAAGCGCCATGGAATTGATGGCGCTATAATAATAAATAATTATTATTATTATTATTATTATCTCCGCAAAGGAGAAGCCTTCACTAACACAGCCTTAGATAAATTTGTGAACAATATTTGAGAGAAAAAAGGCCTTTTGTGTACATAGAAAAAGTACAAGATCTTTGCGTTGAGCTCATGAAAAAAAGAGAGCAAAAGCAAAAGTTTTGATAATATTTTTGTTCAGTGTACGAGTGTATTTTTCACTGGATATAAATATGTCATGGTCACTTGATAGCCAGGGCAGCATACTGTATAGATATCAGAATTATGCTATATAACGTATTATCACATGATCAGGATAGATTTGTACCTACCTTTCAAAAACAAAAAAGTTTTCTAGGAGTTACCTAAAAGTTCTTTTTGCAGAGATTTTTAAAAACAGCAACAAATCAACAAACTGTATTGAGAAATGTTAGAATTTGCGGAAAAAAAATAAAGTCAATCACTTGTATTGCTAGTTTGGTACACTTACGGTAATTTAAAATAGTCAATTGTAAACCCTGCAGAAGTCACTGTAGCCCAATAAAAGGGTGTGTATGAAGGCCACCCACTATTGTCATCTGGTTTAGCTAAGGAATGACTGCAGAGTAAAATATGTAAAACATGGAGTCAATTGCTTCTTAGTTTTCATTAATATAGACGGGAGGAAGGCTCTGCAGGTGAAACTGTCGCTTTAACGTGTGATTTCCACCCTCAGCATGTTATTTTTTGCTTGTTTGTCCCCCACTTGCACCCAGCATGTTGTTTTATTCACATTTGATCGCCAACGCACAATCCATTGTACATGGCATGGATAAAAGCTTGGTTCTTGTCAATTAAATTCACTCTCCATAGCATCCGTCTACATTATTTTTTTGCAATATCTAGCAATTGAAAAGTAATACAGCATTTTATATACCTTTATAATGAAGTGAAATATAAAATGAGAGTGATTTAATATTAAAAAAAAAAAAATGGCCAAGTGTCTAGAACGCTTTGCTTACGCATGTGTGTAACCGTGTGTCTACATTACCCAGCTTAACCATTGTTATGATTTTTGTATTCTATGATTTTGTCTTTATGTTTCATGTCTCTTTTTATGTTTTCCCATTGACCAGAACCTTTATTTACAACCACAATCATCCCCCTTTTCACCACTGCAACAGTCAAAACCTCTGTTACCATAACACCCCGTTCAACCTCATCCGTCTCTGGCACCAAAGGTATGTTCGATCTACCATACACCTTGTGCGCTAGTGTGCTGCGAATTTCAATAACTGAGATGAAATAATTGAAGCAAATTGGGTTCCAAATAAGTGAATTTTAGATCTGCTTGAATAACAACATTTATTTCTGTTTAATTTTGGTGCACATCCATTGTTTCCACTTCCATGTAAATGCTTTTCAAGGATACCTGGCATGTTGGACATGGCGCCTGATCTGCAGGCAGCAAGTTATAGAGCAGAAGGAGCTGATAATTATGTTTATGGAAAAACATTTAATATCACTTCCATTTTTTCTTATTTAAATCAGTGTTCATTCTATACTTAGGAGTCCAGTGGGCGGTGTTATTAAGAGCTTGGGAACCCTCTCTTTGTCACTGGGGTTACTCACTTGGCTTGGTCCACAAGATAGCGATAAGAACACTTTCTGTTTAACAGTCCAGATGGTTTATTAAAGAGGTTGTTCCCTCCTTTTACATTGTTGGCCTATCCTTAAGATAGGTCATCAATGGTGGATTGTCCGTGGTCTGACACCATGCACCCTCACCGATCAGCTGTTCTTGGTCTCGGCGGTGGCAGCAGACAGCCAGAAATTCTCATTTCCGGAACCTATCTGACTTCTGATAGCAGCCGCGGCCGGGTACTGCACATCCACATCCTATTGATTAGAATAAGGGGTACTTTGCACGCTGCGACATCGCTAGCGATCTTGTTAGCGATGTGAAATGCTAGATCGCAAGTGCGATCTTTCGAGATTGCACATAGGTCATTTAACGCATGTGCAATCTCGAAAGATCAAACTTGCGATCTAGCATTTCCCATCCCTAACGCGATCGCTAGCGATGTCGCAGCATGCAAAGTACCACTAAGAGTCGGATGTGCAGTACGTGGCTGCGGCCACTATCAGAAGACAGAGCAGCTTCAGAACTGAGCATTTTTGACTGTCGGCTGCTACTGCCGGGACCGATGACAGCTGATCGATGGGGGTGCGGGCTGTTGGACCCTGACTGATCAGACATTGATGACCTATCCTAAGAACAGGCCATTAATGTAAAAGTAACCAGCACAGGTTAATGAGAACAGGAGTCTTCCTACGGCTTTACAGGAACGTAAATACACGGGATACAGGCCATTTACTTCATTCGCGGTATGCCTGCTCAGGTTCAGATACATTCTTCCACAGAAGTATCCCACTTACACCAGGCAGTGTACATACACACCAATTTTGGTGCATTACCTTTGCGGTGTGGCCACTTCCACACACACTGACTCTGGTCAGTGTACAATACCTCTCTAAGAGGCTTCATACACAGACTCCCATGTGCGAAGCAAACAGTCTTATTAAAAACACATGAGACACACACATGGGTGGAGGAATGTGGATAGCCAGATCCACCCATCTCTCAAGCTATCTCTAAACCTGGCCCTGTGAATAGTTTAACAAAACTCAAGCTTGCAACATAGACATTCCAGGTTTACATCCGAGAGGACAACCACCTGTGCCATTCACCTAGTAGCTGATTGCCATCTTACCATATATAGCTCATAATCACTAAATGTTCAAGTGAGTGATTGACTGTTTCCTCTTTTTGCACAGTTAGAAAGGAACCATGTTAGTCACTGAGCAGGACCACCCACTGGACTGTAGGAAAATCATGGATTTAAATCTATAAAATCCAAGTTTTGCTGTTTTTGTTTACTATACATCTGCTATTTCAGACACTGCCTATAGAAAAGTTTACATGTGACAGGTTCCTATTCAATGTTTCAGATATTATTATTATTATTATTTATTATTATTTATTATTATTGCACCATTTATTCCATGGCGCTTTACATGTGAAAGGGGTATACATAATAGAGACAAGTACAATAATCATAAACAGTACAAGACACAGACTGGTACAGGAGGAGAGAGGACCATGCCCGCAAATGCTCACAGTCTACAAGGGATGGGTGAGGATACAGTAGGTGAGGTAGAGCCTTTTCATATGACCTAGGAGTTAAGAGTGATCAGAATCTAAATTTGCAGACACAGTGTTTCGGGATGATTGTCCCTCGTCAGTGCAAAGTATGAGACTGATCTGCACATTGAGATTCTGTTCTGGCATAAATCCTAAGTCATATGAAAAGGCTCGTTGAAGGGTCACTTTTGACTTTTAGGATTGCTACTTCCAATAGGTGGCGCTAGAGTTCATCTCTTTCCTCCCTGAAGAGACAATTTGAATGCTTTGTGTGTTGGAAGCCATACACTCAGAGAAAATATAGATGCAGTGGAGAACTTGGAAGGATTTTGTAGGGATATAGTTTACCTTAGAGGCTTTTCCTAAAGATAATTACTAATTGGGAATACTTTATTTCTGGAAATGGGTCATTGACTCAGGAGAAATCTTACAGATGAAACAACGTCTTTCAGCATCATCTTGGTTGGATTTTTCTCTGGATAGGCAATGTTACTATTACTCTGCCTGGCGTGATGTAAGGTGGGCATCACTCCACAAATACATTGTGTCAAGGAGACTAACCTGGTAAGAAGGAGACCATTCAAAGTCACTCATGAAACACTTTCCACTCCGTTGGATCAGGGTCCTGTGAATCTATATTTGGCAGCTTATTATCCATCATGCTAACAATTGTCATGAAAATTGCCGCATTAATGCCAAAATGTGACTTCTTCTAATTGAAGAATAATTCAGAGAGCAGCGACTATTTATTAGCATGTGTAACTGGATCATTCCGTATATTAAACAGATTTTTTGTCTTGAAGTCATACCATTACGCCCCAGCAGCACACCCGCTGTCTTGGGGTTATATTTGACTCCGATCTTTCCTTCACTCCCCACATTCGTTCACTTGCTCGTTCTTGTCTCTTCCACCTCAAAAACATCTCAAGAATTCGACCTTTTCTTACCGTTGACTCTGCAAAAACTCTTTCTGTCGCTCTCATTCATTCTCGCCTGGATTATTGTAACTCTTTACTAATTGGTCTCCCTGTTACTAAACTCTCCCCTCTCCAATCCATTCTGAATGCCGCGGCCAGGATCATTTTCCTCTGCAACCGCTTCACTGATGCCTCTGCTCTTTGCCAGTCATTGCACTGGTTGCCTATCCGTTACAGAATCCTATATAAACTTATCACTCTCACTTACAAAGGTCTCCACAGTTCTGCACCCCCCTACATCTCCTCCCTCATCTCTGTCTATCACCCCACCCGTGCCCTCCGCTCTGCTAATGACCTAAGACTGACATCCTCAACAATTCGAACCTCCCACTCCCGTCTTCAAGACTTCTCACGAGCTGCGCCTATGCTCTGGAACACACTACCAAGAGAAATCCGATTAATTCCCAACATCCACACCTTTAAGCGGGCCCTAAAAACGCATTTCTTTAGACTAGCCTATCACCTCATTGCCCTGATCTAATCTAGTCCCCTTCTGCCCTTCAAAAAATTTACTTCCAGTTCTCGTCCCCTGTACCTGTATAAATTCTCACCGACGGGTTCATGCAGCTGCTTTTGAATACCCTATTAAATCGATGGCTGGACCATATATGACAAACTTTTCTCCCCCCCATTCACCTTTTCTGTCTCCCCTATTTCCTCATAGACTGTAAACTTACGAGCAGGGCCCTCACTCCTCCTGGTATCTTAATTTTGTTATATTGTATTGTCTCAAATTGTCTGTACATGTCCCCTCTTAATTGTAAAGCGCTGCGGAATATGTTGGCGCTATAGAAATAAAAATTATTATTATTATTATTATTATTATTATATAGATGCCACTACTTTACAAATCTGTTATAATGGCTATATAATCATTTTAACAAGTTTTCCCATTTAATAATACAATGTATAGAGATCTATTTAAAGGGAATCTGTCACCATGTTTTTGTTACCCCCAGCATAATGTAGAGACAGAGACCCTGATTCCAACGATGTGTCACTTAGATTACTGGGTGCAACATTAGTGATAAAATAACAGTATTCTCTGCTGTGGTTCTAGCAGAGCTCTGCATGCTGAGCACTGTGTAAGTCCACTCATACCTTTGGTTAGAAGCTTTCTGTCACAATGCAGTGCACACAGAAAGATGACAATCAGTGGTAGGAGTGGGGTTTCATGAGAACAGGAAGACTACAGGACAAAAGTCATGAGCCCTGGGAAAGCGAATGCCCAAATTACTGGAATGAGAAGTGAGTTTAATCTTTTTTTTTCTTTAAAGAGGAAATAATAGAGAGTGAGAAACGTTTTGTAAATAGTGGAGAACCACTTTAAGATTTTAATTACATGCTATTATATAGTGTGTCCACCCATATCCTGTCAACTGCCATTAATTTGAGATCGGCGGCAGCTATAGGCATAGAAGCAGTGTCTAGGTATAGTAAAGTAGCCATGCACTACGCAATGAAACCACCTATAGTGCCACCTGGTGGAAAACAACGGAGTTAGCATTTTTATCTCGAAAACGGAATAAGATAGAGAAAAAAAGTGAATTACAAAGTTGTAGGGCATCATCAATTCAATACGAATCGACACCTTGCATACAGAAATGCTATGATATGAAACCCATGACCTCCCAAAATATTGAATGCTGGTCACGCATATGGCGCTCATTTAACTTTGATGCTCAAAGTGGCCACCGTCAGCTGCAATGCACATCTGGACTCTGAACAGCATACTGTGTCTTGCTGCACGTTGTGCAATATGGTAGGTGACACGTTTGCACAAGCATCTGTGATACGTCATCGTAGGTCCTGCAATGTTGGTGGAGGGGTCGCATACACCTGCTGTTTGATGTGACTTCACAGAAAGAAGTCCAATGGGGTCAGGTCAGGTGAGTGTGGAGGCCACTCCACGCAGCCACCATGCCCAATGACTTGTGAGAAGGTCTCCATGAGGTATCGCTTCACGTCCGCAGCCTTGTGAGTTTTACACATTCTAATCATAGCATTTCTGTATGCAAGGTGTCGATTCGTATTGAATTGATGATGCCCTACAATTTTGTAATTCACTTTTTTTTCTCTATCTCGTTCCGTTTTCGAGATAAAAATGCATTGTTTTCCACCAGGTGGCGCTATAGGTGGTTTCACTGCGTACCGCATGGCTACTTTACTATACCTAGACACTACTTCTATGCCTATAGCTGCCGCCATTCTCAAGTTAATGGTGGTGGACAGGATATGGGTGGACACACTCTATGGACACAAACAGAAGAAGACCCTTAGCAAGAACAGTATACGGGCCCTTTACATTCCAATAATGTGACTGCAGCTGAAGCTACTTGCTGCAATTGAGGTGATAGCGGCCCCCTCACCTCTTGGCCCCGGTTGTACCAATGGCATGTCCGCCCCTGCTATATAGACATGGCATAATATCTTAACATACAAAGCTCTGGACAACACTTAATATAAATGCATGTGGATAGCCATGATAGATTTCACTTTATGAAATGCTCAGTAATCTGCAAAGTTTCTTAACATGAAAATCACACATTAACCACAAAATTGGACCCATTTAGCTGTGCATTCAAGCAATCCTCTCATCTCAGTGAACGCTAATGTTTTAATGATGTACCAACCTGCTAATTTACCAAATGGAACATATTTTTCATCGCATGCTCCCATTGAGGCAAATGAATGAGACTGACACGTTTTCACCTGTAATGGCAACAGAAAGCATTTACCTAAATATGTGTGGAACCTAACTGCATGGATGAATGGGAGGATATTTGCATATTAGTGCAGCAATTAATACATACAGTATAAAGACAGGAAAAAAAAAATATCTTTTGGATAAGTAATATGAAAACCACCTTCAGCAGTTTGGCGCTCCTTCGAGATCCTCATTACAAAAGTGAATGGCCAAAGATCGCTTTGTGCCGCTGCCACACCATAGCATGTTGCCGATATATGAGGTCGAATTTTAACCTGCAGAATACTACAAGTCACAAAAACCAACCAAATGGATCAGATTTTTTTGCAAATTACTGGTCACTTTAATTTATAGGCAGCACTGTGGTCTTCTGTGTGTCACAATGTCATCCCTTCACTTGAATCCGACTGAGATACCGCAGCACAGAGTGATTTTTGGCTGCAAGACCTATGTCACGGCCAAAGCAATTGTACAACCCCAGCCTTACATGGCCCTATAGACATTTATATGACACATGGAAAGGGTTAAACTGAAAAAGCCCAAATCCTGCTATAGATAATAAATAGAGATTGATCTTCAGTCTCGCCAAGTTCAGACAGACTGTAAATAAAAGTTCATTTCGGGATCCAGACTTGATCTGAACTTGTTCCCGGACCACAACCCCAGATAAGTCCAATGGGACCTGAACCAACGCACTGGACTTATTATATTGGAAGTCAATAATTGGGCAGTTTGGCTCTTTGCCCACATACAGCCAGCCCTAAGCAGAGCATTTTTGGAGGAGAGAGAGCATTTTTTGTTTTTTTTACACATAGCAGCTGGAAATGTTGTTTTTACCCCCCAGTGAGAGCCATTCAGAGACTGCAAGTGGCCAAGCACCGAGCTTACTCGAGCACCCCTATTGTCATGTTCGTCTCCCTGCATGTAGAGCCCAGTCACAGCCATTGGAGTGGTGCCTCTAATCTGGCTCTCTACATTTGAAATGGGTTTTGTTTCTCTTGGCACTGAAGTGGTTAAGTGTCCTTTTTTCACTTGTAGCCTTTCCAAGCAGTTCCTTGCTGAGTGTTTTCAGCTGCACTCGCTTTGTAGTCACGCCCTTCAGCTTTAACAAGTGGTGTATCCCAGCAATCCCTGCTGAAGATACAAAGTCATCTGGTCTCTGGCCGCCTTTGAGGAAGGTTCTGCAGTAGACGTTTCACTGCTCAGGCTATAGCTTATTGGCTGTTTTTTTCCCCTGTTTGTCTTTTCGTAACCTGAAGTGCTGTTAGTGCAGCAGTGATGTCTAGTGAACTCGACCTGCCCCTCACTAGTCGGGGCTACTATAGGATCTTCCAAGGGTCTCAGGTTCCTGTTTGGCAACAGTTGCAGAGACTGTATAGGGAGTGGCTAGGAGAGGAGGGATAGCTGCAGGTGAGCATAGGAGGTGCCCCACAACCTCTCTCACTAATTGCAGGGCCTCCTGTTGTTTTTGTGTCCCTGGTGCCCACCTTTTTTTGTGTTTTCTGTTGTGCATCAGACATACGCTAGCTACACTCATCCCCTATGTCCCCTTACGTGCTTAGCATACAAACAGCACCCAAACTCAGTCACAAACTTTTTTTAAATTACCATTTTTGGGTTTAAACCCTGGACACCCAGCATTCTGAACGAACCCAGAACTTTACAGGCTGGGTTCGCTTACCTCTAATCATGTTTCCAATTGTGCTGTGGTTTTCATTTTTGTGTTTATGCAGCATGCTGTGCAGTAGGTCAACTACATGTTATACCAGTTCAGGGTTGTCATTGTTTTGTTTTATAACTTTATTCAATGTATTATCTAGTTTAGCTTTTCAATGAGAACTTTTGTGCAAAACAATCAACAGTTATAATAAAACGTGAAAACTGCTACTTTCCATTTGAATACATAAGTGTTAGTTAATTGCTTAAACTTGCTTTATGTATTTATCGGTTCAGTAAGATTTTGATTGGATATTAATCAGCTATTTATTGCTGCTGAAAATACAGTTAACCCTAGGAAACTGCATCTATTATTAAGTAGATCTTTTTGGATATCAGAATCACTGTATAGTCTTTTAAGTATATTTTGAAGAGGTAAACAAATCTTGACGAACCTAGCATGTCTAACCTCCCCTCAGTGTCCTTCTTCCCTGCTGAATCTCACTCTGCTCTGTACAATCTGCCACTGTTAGCCAGGCTCAGTGAGCAAAATATTAGTACACTTAGGCTTATGAGACCTATCACCATTTAGATCACATAATGCTTATTTTACTAGCAGTATTATGTTTCTATCCTGACATGGATTTTCAAAGTAAATACACTAGCTTCATTGGATCTTAGATATCTATTTAATAATGTATGCATTTTGTATTCATCTAAAGATTAAGTTGATATTTTTTGCTGGAAGAGAAGGAAAGGGTGAGCTTACTTATTCCCATAGAAGATCCTTTGCTAACATATTTCTCAACCTGACGTATCAGCAGATCTGTGATCCATCTGTTTCAAGTAGATTTCCACAAAAAACCCACATATATGTGTGGTGACCCAGAGTAGACACTAGTGGAATGTCCACTGATGGGCCATGTGTTTTTGTATAATGTTCCACATTATTTGAGCCTTCTGAAGCCTTGCTCTGAGAGTTGCAGTATTTTTAATCCTACACTGACCTCTGCTGGCCTTTCTCAAAACTACCTTTGCCATATAAGCAGCAGTGAGGAAATTTCTGGGTCCTTTTCTGACAGGAAAATAAGAAAAATGTCTGAGGCTGAGGACTCAGGAGGTGAGGACTGAGTTTGGTGGGAGAGGTGTATGAACGCTGGAGTCGGATGACCTACTTCCAGTCATTTCTATCCCCTTGTGACTGTGTCTGGTAAGGAGAAGAAAACTCTCTGTGAAAAGCAATGAAATGCAGGCTGCCATTTATTATAAATCAAGGTAGGCCCGAACAAAGCTAGATCTAGAAGGCTCACAAACTGCTCAAAGTCAAGACAGGTAGAGATGCCTGATGCTAAGATACTCTCCAGAGCTTGGATGAGGAAGACTTAATTTTGCTGATACAAAAAGAACTGTCATTTCGGTGGTGGATACTGTTATATGGACCAGCTTATAGTGCGCATTGTCTACACTTCAAATTATGTGGAGTAAAAGTTCCCTCTCTTTGTTCATGAAGCCTACGGTGCCTGTAGTTCTTGTGGGATTGCATTCACCCTCGCTACTACTTCATGCCATATGATCTAGTTGTCTGTGCATGGCAGAAACCACATAAAAGTCAAACTAGACAAGGAAGCTTAGCCACTACACATAGCTGAACTACGGAATCAGCCCCTGCGACCACTTACTTATCTTCCCCTATTACCGTATTTCCTTTTTATATTTGCCTACCAATCTGTGGATTGCCGGTGCTGTCGGAGGCACTGTGACAGGATTAGGCTCTGAGTACTTAGGCCCTGCATTCCTGCTGGAGGTTACGGCATTTGTTTAATATATACATATTTACTTAAAGGGATTGTCCACTACTAGGAAAGCCCCTTCTTATTCCACAGATATTCCTTGGTAAAAAAATATAAAGCCTATACTTACCCCCTTACCGGCGCCCTTCCAGCAGTTTCCGGACTCGTAGTGCTGGAGCTCACGTGGGGTTGTGACGTCGTGAAAGCCCCGTGTCCAATCAGTGCTGGCTTCCATCTCCCCACCTTCAGATAAAATGAGTTAATCAACAGGAAGTGAACGCTGTGTCTGTTCTCACTTCCTGTTGATTGCTCATTTGGTCCAAAGGCGGGGAGATGGAAGCCGGCACTGATTAAACACAGGGCTTGCATGACGTCACAACATCGCATGAGCCCCAACACCACTGTGATGGTGCTAGTATGGAGGTGAGTATAGTATTTATTATTTACCTGGGTGAAACGTGGAATGAGAAGCAGCTGTCCTAGTAGTGGACAACCCCTTTAAATGTATTGTTTGGTATCATGACAAGTTAAGAAGCTTAAATTAATTCAAGAAATGTTGAAGGTAGACACATTTGTACTGAGTTTTGAGAGTTGGGAAGAAGGGAAGAGAAGACATGGCTCATTAGTGGAGAAAGCAGCCTATTTCCCTGCTAAGATGTTCTACAAATGTCTTAGAATTAGTTGTATTATTCATTTCTGCCAAACTTGTTGGAAAAATGAAGACCATTTAAAGTATTAATAAAATATAATCTAAAATTGTCATTTTATGGGAAATAGAAGTTTTACTAAAAATAAGTTTGGAGAGCTGACACGTCCTCTTTAAGTTATTTATAAAAAAAGATCACTCCAAAACAGAAGTTTAGTCAGTTCACTTGATGTTTCTCTGAAACTAGCAAGAAATATTCTGATTTTGGGTTGCAGCATAAATCAGATTTCTTTCATACAGTTAAGTCCATTTAAAAACTTCTTAAATGCATTTACCTCTTCTGCCATCTCAGTAAATCTCATTGGCATGCCTGAATTTGTGATTTTTTGCTCAAAGTGAAAGAAACTTATCTTAGGGACGACAGAGATCATCTCCAGGAAAGACTCAGCCGGGGGTCCATCTTATTCTGGCATCGCATCATAAACCGTTTTATCCTATGGCTCCAATCCATTGCTGGCTTAGATAGAAGACTGTGGTAGCTTAAAATGAAGACTGTAGTCTCATCCCAAAAATACGAAATCTGTAAATTCTTACAGGTTTTTAGACTATTCCTATTATTATTGCAATTCATCAAAATTTCATATTTCTGTAATATTGGTATTAACAATGGTTTACATAGAAATCATGGAGCCCCATAGCGAAAGTCCTAATTGAGCCAACTCTCTTCAGGCTCCTCCACCGCCCAAAAAAAAAAATAGCAAGGTATGTGGGGTCATACCTCAAAATATTTAAAATCAGGGAGCAGGACACTTATTACTGCAGAGACCCAAAAAGTCTGCCAATACTAAAGCTCCTTAATGTTCTCATCCACAACTATATGCTATACCTCATTCATAGATTATAGAGTATAATGCCCCCCCCAAATGCCCCTACCCCTACTGTATGATACCCCACTGTTCCCCCTCACACACATTTATGATGATACCACAGTACCTCCAGCAAAGTATTTTGCTGCCACAATAACCCCAATAAAGCATGATGTCCCTAAGGTGCCTCCAAACAGTATGATGAGCCCACAGCCCCCCTACATGTAGCATGGAAGCTGAACAGCACTCACACACTGCGATGTCCCCTACAGCTCCATTATGTGATATGAGGGCCCCCACAGCCCTTTATATAGTAGGAGAGCCCCGCACACAAAACATTGTCACCCATAGCCACCCACAAAGTATGAGGACCCTCATAGCCACACACAAAATATGATGTCCCAACATGTTTGAGGGCATCCACACAATATGAGGGTCTCTGCATCATTCCACTTATCCTTCCACAACCCCAAGAAAGTATGGGATCACCACACACAGTTTGATAGCCATGCAAACCTCCTCCCACAAACACACACACATACACACATTATGATTCCCCCACAAGGCATCTTGGCCCCTAGAACTGAGTGTCCCCAGGGCTGTCTGTGTTCGCCAGCATCCCTAGGGCTGTCTGTACCCCACCAGCATCCTCAAAGCTCTATGTGCCCCCCAGCATCCTCAGTGATGTCTGTACTCCCCAGTTATGTATGTACCCCACAGTAATGTATATACCCCCAAGTAATGTATGTACTCCCCAGTGTTATCTATGCCCCCGGTCATGTCTATGTTGGCCAGCTTCCCTAGAGATGTATCTTCCTCCCAGCCCTCCCAAGGGCTGTACATGCCCAAGGATGTACATACCCCAGTGTCTCCTGTAATGCATATGCCCCAGCTTTTCCTGTGATATATATGCTCCCAGCTTCTCCTGTGATGTATATGACCCTATCCCCTCCTATGACATATATGCCTCCAGCGCCTCTAGTTATGTATCTGCCACCAGCGTCTCCTATGTGATGTATATACAGAAGTCCCAGCATCTCCCATGTAATGTATATATAGCAGTCCTAGCTGACACAAACCTGGAAAAGCAGTTGTAAGCAGCAACAAGATCAATGTTGCCTAATATCATAGCCGCAACAAAGAGAAGAAGCTCTAGTCACGACAGTAAGGGTGAGTTAATTGCATGATCAAGCATAACAGGTTAAGAGGCTTCTTAATGATGGTATGGAATATCCAAAAGGCCCCTTGCAGAAAAAAGTTTCCCCATTCCTGCTTTAGGGTCTGGAGAAAACCCTGAGCATTATAGAGAGCATTCAATTTGCAGGGAATATCTTTGAATTTAAAATCGTCTGGATTTGGTGATCTTGCATATTGTCATATCCACCCCACTCTAATAGTAATTATTTTTTTTTGATAAATTATATTTGAATGTTCTAAAATGTTTCAGAAATGAGATCATAGTAAATCCTTTTGACAAATCTGATATGAATGATTCTTTTTGTCAGATATGAAACAACTTATCTCAAGGACTGTAGAGATCATCTTCGGGAATGAGCCAGCTGGTAGTCCCTCTTACTTTGGCTCAGTACGATTAAACATTTCATCACATTGCCTCTATCCATTGATTTCACAGGAAGGTTAGAAACCTGAGAAATCTTACAGATAAATGAGGGATTATTTAGACAGACAAAATCATCATAAAATGCACGTTCCTTCTAAAACAATGAAAAGATAAAAATTTCATGCTAGTGTAATTAAGAAAAACACGTTTGCTCATTAATGGAAAAACTAATTAGTCTGCTAACAATTCAAGTGATAACGTTTGGTTAACATCAGCAGAATATACTTATAGCTGTTGGGATTTTTTTTAAAACACTTTTAGCATAGCTCTAACATTATGGAACCAAATGAACAAAATAGATATTGTACTATCATGTGAATGCCTGTCCTGATGTCACAGATGGGGCCAGGAGGTCTCAGCCTTTAATCAATTGCAAGCCTTCTGTAGCGATCACCTTACTGTTGTCACGCATATGTACTTTTCCTTCTATGCTGAAGGGGTTAAGGACCCTGTGGTAGATGAGAATTATCTTAGCCTTCATTTCAGCTGCAGCTTGTTTTTATCCCTTCCTTCCACTATACCTGTCTACCCCTGGCTTCACTCCATGCCGGAAATAGAATCTCTATTTTGACCACTGTGAAGGAGCTCGTTTGTGTTAAGCAGACGTGTTTGTTTCCTTTGCCAACAGCACATCTTCCAACTACAGAAGATTTTGGAGCCCTGTCATACATGTTGCCTTTCCTGAATTGCCTGTGTGTTTCCATCCTCTCCAGCCCTGTTACTCCCTTTGTGTGGACAGGTGAAATTTACATGCGTCGGCTCCAGGAATATAGCAAAGTACAAGATTAAGGCATCTCCACATTCACAACTAATTCTGAGGACAGATATTAGCCTAGGGATGCCTAGGTTGAGGGATTGCTCAAGTGCACACCGTTACTGCTACTTAACCGTCACTGTCGTTTGTGAAAATTCCTGTTTTATCCGCAGGAGGTTAAAACTGGGGAACTACTAAACCTGCTGACATGTAGTCCTCAATTTTAATAAGCTCTGTATTACCACAATGCCACCACAGATTGGTAGCTTTCTGCCTATGCACAAGGTACACAGAATGTTCGCAGTCAGTGCTGTGGGGTGGAGGGATTATTCATAGCGAATTGGTAGGTCTGCAATAGATTAAACAATGACTTTATCAAAACAAAACCAAGTAGTCTAGTAATTGATGCATCACTCAAATTAGGCTCTCTGACCATACATTATGCCTAGCTTAAAAGCAATAACAAAAATCAGGGCTGGCATCAGCACCTGGCACACTCAAGGCCAAGTGCCAAGGTCTTTGACAGCCGTGGGGCCCACTCGATATCATCAGAGCGATGATCAGTTCTGCGACCCCCCAGGCCGAGTTCTGGGATGTCAGTGCTTGGCCTGGAAGCTACACTTTCTTGGCTGCTGTTCCTTGAAATCCTCACTTGCAGCCAGCGTTCACTACTAAACGCTGTGTGCATGTGCTTTAAAGTTCATCTGTGGGCAGAGCTTTGGAGCGATGCGCTCCCATCCCACAGATGAAGAAAGAAGCCACAGCCCCAACCATCTGCCTCTCCTGTAATGTATATACTGTAGCCCACATCCCCTCCTGTGATGTATATACTGTAGACCCCAGCCTCCCCTGTGATGTATATATTGTAGCCCACAGCCTCCCCTGTGATGCACATACTGTAGCCACCAGTCTACCCTGTAATATCTATACTGTAGCCCCCTGCCTCCACTGTGATATATATATACTGTGACCTCCAGCCTCTCCTGTGATATTTATATATACTGCAGCCTCCAGGCCTTCCTATGATGTTTATATTGTATCCCACAGCATCCCCTGTGATGTGTATACTGTAGCTCCAAGCCTCCTCTGTCATATACAGTATATACTACAGCCTCAGCATCCCCTATGATGTATATACTGTAGCCCACAGCCTCCCCTGTGATGTATATACTGTAGCTCCCAGCCTCCCCATGATATATATATATTTATATATATATATATATATATATATATATATATATATATATATATATATATATATACTGTAGCCCCCAGTCTCCCCTGTTATGTATATACTGTTCTTTAGCCCTTATCCTTTCCTGTGATGCATATACTGAAGTCCACAGCCTCCCCTCTGATTCATATATTGTAGCCTCCAGCCTCTCCTGTGATGTAAATGCTGTAGCCTCAGCCTCCCTTTTGATGTATATACTGTACCCTCAGCCTCCTCTGTGATATATATACTAAATCCCACAGCCTCCCCTGTGATTCATGTACTTTAGCCCACAGCTTCTTTTATAATGTATTTGACCCAGCTTCCTCTGTGATGTATATACTAAAGCCCACAGCCTCCCCCGTGATGTATATACTGTAGCCCCCAGCCTCCTCTGTGATGTATATACTAAATTCCACAGCCTCCCCTGTGATTCATGTACCTTAGCCCACAGCATCTCCTATAATGTATTTGACCCCAGCCTCCTCTGTGATGTATATAATAAAACCCACAGCCTCCCCTGTGATGTATATACTGTATCCCCCAGCCTCCCCTGTGATTTATATACTATTATATACAATTTTAAAAATATCTCTACTGTATCTTTGTGTGTGCATGTATGATGTGTATCTATGTATGTCAGTGTATATGACTGTGTATATATTTGTCTTTTTCTATGTATTTTTTCTGAGTTTGTCTTCAAATATGTATATGTACATATGCCTGTATGTGTACATGTTTCTGTATATGAGTGTCTACGTGTGCATGGGGTCTACAGAGACTCTTTCACACGGGACAAACAAAAACTTGGAGCTGTTCCTGGCAAAAATCTTAGTGATAGATGCTTTATAACGCATTTGTGCATCCATACTAAAAACTCTACAGATCCCATACATGAATTGAATGTTGCACAGGCTACTGCATTCCTCTGTCACAGAACCGGTAAAGCTGGATGCAGTGGTGAGGAGACTAGAAGAGCGAATCCCAAGAGTATCTTCCTATACATTCTAGTCTTTTTACAACATCTTCAAGTGTGCAACATCTGGACTTCTTTTGAATCACTCATTGTCCTGATTCCCCACTATTCCATAACTACATTTGCAATTTATAGGAGTTGCATATAGACTGATGCTCCTTTGAAACTCAATGGGACTAGTGACAAATTCAGAGCAATGTACTATCTCCATTAGTGCCATAGGTAATAAGTTGGAGAGACAACACTCAGGCATGACCAATTTCCTCAATTTAAATCTCAGAAGTTGTGAGGAAGCCCAAGAGATCAGGTCCACCTTCTTCATGATTGATGGGGTACCAGCGATGTGACACTCAGCAATTACACATGTATCACTATATAGATAGGTGATAAATAATATTCTTCGTAAAACCTTTAAAGCATCATTCCTTGCAAAAGTAAAAAAAAACAGAGGATTTCAACAACAATGTAGAAGCTGTTAAAATTTGCTTCTACTCGCATATAAAAGTTACCTGTAGTTATTAAGAATACTGTATCTTTCGGATTATAAGACACACTTTTGAGGGAAAATGAGGGATGCATCTTAAAATCGGAATGTAAGTACTGGGGGTTGGTGGAGAGGGCTCACAGGAGGCTGGGGAAATGCTGTGCTGCTGGCACCGCTCTGTGCCAGGGTTGCGGGCACTGTTCTGTGCTGCGCTGCTCTGTGCGGTGGGTGGTGCTGCTCTGTGCGGCTTTGCTCTCTGCGACGGTACTGCTCTGTGTGGTTGGGGGTTCTGCTCAATACGGCAGGTGGTGCTGCTGTATGCAGCGGGCGGCGCTGCTCTATGCTGGGGCTGTGGGTGGTGAGGCATGGGCTATTCTGAACATGTCAGTGATGAGGGCTTCAAATAATGGCGCCCAGAGTCGGCATGTGTGCAGATGGAGCTGTCGGCTCAAGATCTCATCTGCGCACGCTCCGCCTCCAGCCCATTGATGTCCCAGCAGCGGACTTAAAGAAAATAGCAGAGCACATGAGATCTTGGCTTGTCATTGAGCCAATAACTCAGTTTGCGCACATGCCAACTCTGGGCACCATTTCTTTGAAAGTCGCACTTCCGACATCTTCAGAATGACCCGTGCGTCACCACTTGCAGCGAACACCAGCACAGAGCAGTGCTCACAGCCCCATCACGGAGCAGCGCCCACATACCCAGGACACAGCAGCGCCCGCAGCCCCAGCACAAAGCAGCACCCACAGCCCCATCATGGCACCCCGTCCTCAGTGTGCATCTGGACCCCCATGTGCACCGCCAGCAGCATCACCGTACTCCAGCACTGCCCCTGCCTCGTGTGACCACCTGCTCCACCACCGCTGTCGCTTCCCTCTTCGGTAAGGCATCAACAGATTATAAAACAAACCCCATTTTTTTTTTACTTTTTTTTCTCTAAATTTGGGGTGCATCCTATAATCTGGTGCGTCTTATAAAACAAAATATACGTTATATATATTTTATAATTTTAATAAATTTGCATACAGAAGCACATACCAATAATTTCAAAATGTAAAATTGAAAACACAAATTTCTAACTTCAAATAGAAAAAAAATTATTCAAACCATTAAAAATGCATCAATTAACTGTGCTAACAAAACGATTCCAAAAAACTGAGACAACTAGGCTGAATGATTCATGCTAGTAGCAGCACTCAGATACACATGCCAAATGGCTTACTCCCCATTTCTTCGGGGCCAAAAAACATGGCACTTTTGGATTTGGATATATAGCCCCAGGTTAATATTACTGCAGCATATGCAGAAATTTAAATAATCCAACAAATGATTCTTGGTCTCAGAAGTGTAAATGAAAATTTAATTTGAATTCAGAATTATAATTAAAAATGCTAAACTGTATTTACAATTTTAAGAAATCAATGTTTGCATTTTTGTAAAAAAGAAAAAACATTATTATTAGAAGCTACTAAATCCAAAGTACATCCAAGAGATTTATATCCGAGGCTTGGTTTGATTGTAGGTTACACATTAATGATTTACATTATAGCATCATTTATTCTGTTCTAGCATTTGGAAGATTTAGGACATCCTTGGAGGGATGTATAGCCCTGATCCAGCATCTTGCTACCGAAGAAGTGAAACTTTACTTTTTCAACAAAAAAGGATCAATGCAAAACAGATACATAGAAGATTCAATTTTTACTGCTTGTCGGCCTAAGCAAAACATTACTTTTCCAATTTTTAACAAATACTATATACTGTACTGTATATCCAGTGTTACATAGGTTGAGAAAAGACCTAGGTCCATCTAGTTCAACCTTCCTCCACCAATTATATATTTTGTCACTAAATCATCTAATAACCCACAATGTTGTGTATACTGAGGAAATCATCCAGACCTTTTTTAAAAGCTGTTATAGTATCTGCCATTACTACCTCTTGTGGTAGGGCATTCCACAGTGTGACTGCTGTAACTGTAAAGAACCCTTTCCTATTTAGCTGCCAGAATCACTTTAATTCCACTCGCAGAGAGTGTTCCCTGGTCCTTAGTATTGTCTTTAGAAGGAATAAGTCATGTACCAGTCCTTTTTATTGGCCATATATGTATTTATACCTATAAATGAGATCTCCTCTGAGACGTTTTTTTCCTAAGCTAAATAAATCCAGCTTTTTCAACCACTTGTCATATGGGAAGCCTTCCATTCCTTGCAATAATCTAGTTACTCTCCTTTGCAATGATTCTATCTTTTTAATATCCTTTTTAAAATGTGGAGCCCAAAGCTTGATCCCATATTCCAGATGTGGCCTTACAAGTGATTTATAGAGGGGTAACAATACGTTGGGATCACGGGATCTAATCTCTCTTTTTACACACCCTAAAATCTTGTTTGCTTTTGTAGCTGCTGCCTGACATTGAGTGCTGCTGCTCAGTTTATTTGTAATGAGAATACCCAAGTCATTCTCCTGTTCTGTAGTCCCGAGTTTACTTCCATTTAATGTATACGCAGTTATAGGATTACTCTGTCCTAGCTGCATTACTTTACATTTATCAAAATTGAATCTCATTTATCAAGTATCTGCCCATTCCGATATCTTATCCAGATCTTTTTGTAATATTGTACTATCTCGGTCCGTTTTTCATATCCTACATAGTTTGGTGTCAACAGCAAAGGCTGACACTTTACTATCAATACCATCCACAAGGTTATTAATAAAGCAAAGCCTTACACACAATAGAGCCTGTGACTGATAGATGGAACTTGTGGTAAGGAAATCTAGATCTTGTTGCCCCTATTCAATTTATTATTGGATGATATGCAAAATGTCTCTTCAGGGAGGAAGTAGACAAATTCTAGTGTCAACTATTGGAGGTAGCAATCCTAAAACTCAAAATTGACCCTTTAACGAGTCCTGTCATATGACTTGGGATTTATATCAGATCAGAACCTCAATTTGCAGACAGTGTTTCAGGGTGATTGCCCCTCATCAGTGCAAAGTATGAGATCTGATCTGGCAGTATAAGAGGTTGAAAAAGCTACAAAAAAGAGGGTATAGGTCCCCAGTTAAATCATCCAGGTGTTATTCAGCAAGCTCTAACTTATGTTGGAGAGGTTGTGGTATGATCGAACATGTGTTTTTATTATTATTTATTTATAGATTACCATTGATTCCATGGAGCTGTACATGAGAAGGGGAACATATAAAATGCAGATCTAGAGTAAACAAACTAACAATGACAGACTGGTACAGAGGGAGAGGAGGGTCCTGCCCTTGTGTGCTTACAAATGTACAGTATAATGGGGAGGACACAGCAAGTTAGAGGAGTTGTGACAGCTCCGATGGTAATGAGGGGGCAGTGGGGTCATTGCAGGCTATAAGCTTTTTTTGAAGAGATGGGTTTTTAAGTTCTATTTAAAACTATTTAAAACTTCTGAGAGTAGCAAATAATCTGACGTGTTAGGATACGGAATTACAGAAGACGGGGATACCCGGGAAAAGTCTTGAAAGAGGTTTGTTGAGGAACGGATAAGTGTGGAAGACAGAAGGAGGTCTTGGGAAGAGATTACGTATTTGAGTATATGGGAGATTAGTTTGAAGATGTACGGAGATGACAAAATATGGACAGCTTTGTGAGTTAGTGTAAATAGTTTCAATTAGATATGCTGGGAAATTGGGAGCCAATTAAGCGATTTGCAGAGGGAAGAAACCAAGGAGTAGCAAGTAGAGAGGTTGGTTATTCATGCAGCAGAGTTAAGGACTAACTGTAGAGGTTTGAGGATGTTAGCAGGGAGCCAAGAGGAGCCAAGTAAATGCTCTGTGTGAAAAACAGGAGTCATAAAATATAACTTTTAATAAGTATTAATAAAAGTGAACCTACGGCTCACAAAAAGTGAGTAAAACTGTGTACGCATAATCAAAATTCATGCAAAAAAAGGGGGGCATGAGACAAAGCCCAGAGTATATCACCATTGGCAGAACCTATGTGGTAATGGTGTCCTCAGTTCTCAACAGAGAAACCACCCAATTATAATGCCAAGGTAGATATAAATTGTGTATAGACACACTCCCCCTTATTACCCCTCACCAGAGGCAAAGATGGAGAATCAAAGTAGAGTGTGTCAAACAACTGTACTCATCAAACACATCAAAAAGCTGGGTATCCTAACATAATTAAATCCCATACAGGGAACGATCTTACCCACTCTTGTGAAATACATAAAGGGCGACTTAGAGAAACATCAAGGCTTCTGGGGAAGCTGTTATCCAGCTCTTCAGGTCCCACAGGAATGCCACAGAGAGGTCACCTCCATATAGTGAAGAATCGCTTACTCCCAACACGTTTCATGGGGAACAATCATCATAGGTTCTGCACAATGGTGATATGCTCTGGGCTTTGTCTCATGCCCCCCTTTTTTAGCATGAATTTTGATTATGCGTACACAGTTTTACTCACTTTTTGTGAGCCGTAGGTTCACTTTTATTTATACTTATTAAAAGTTATATTTTATGACTCCTGTTTTTCACACAGAGCATTTGCATAGTTACATACATAGTTACTTAGGTTGAAAAAAGACCTAGGTCCATCTAGTTCAACCTTCCTCCACCAGTTCTACATTTGGTCACAAAGTCATTTATAACCAACAATGTTGTGTGTAGTGAGGAAATCATCCAGCCCTTTTTTAAAAGCTGTTATAGTATCTGCCATTACTACCTCTTGTGGTAGTGTATTCCACAGTCTGACCGCTCTAACTATAAAGAACCCTTTCCTATTTAGCTGTTGGAATCGCTTTTCTTCCACTCGCAGTGAGTGCCCCCTGGTCCTTAGTACTGTCTTTGGAAGAAATAAGTCATGTGCCAGTCCTTTATATTGACCACACATGTATTTATACATATAAATGAGATCTCCTCTGAGACGTCTTTTTTCTAAGCTAAACATATCTAACTTTTTCAACCTGTCATCATATGGGAGGCCTTCCATTCCTTGTAATAGTCTAGTTGCCCGCCTTTGAACTGACTCTAACTTCTGAATGTCCTTTTTAAAATGTGGAGCCCAAAACTGGATCCCGTATTCCAGATGTGGCCTTACAAGTGATTTATAGAGGGGTAAGAATACGTTGGGATCACGGGATCTAATCTCTCTTTTTATACACCCTAAAATCTTGTTTGCTTTAGCAGCTGCTGCTTGACATTGAGTGCTGCTGCTCAGCTTATTTGTAATGAGAATACCCAAGTCCTTCTCCTGTTCTGTAGTCCCGAGTTTACTTGGCTCCTCTTGGATTCAGCTATTTACTACGGTTGATACTGTGGATCCTCTGGGTTTTTGCTAATTTGACTATTTGGATGTTAGCAGGGAGGCCACAGAGAAGAATTTTGCAGCAGTCTACGTGCAAAATGATGAGATCATGCTGTTGTTGCTGTTCTGTTTTGTCACAAGTCAGCTTATGGGATCACCAGTGAGGTCCTCTGAATTAGGCCTCTTCAGACCTAATCAAGATCGAGCGCTCGGAGAAAAAGACCTGCATTCATGTGGGCATGATCAATTTTCTGTTTATTTAACCAAAGTACAGTTTATTTATACCATTTACAGATCAATGTGATATTGCAAAAAAAAGCTTCTAGCTGGACTTTACAAGTTGCTCATATGACCTTTAAGTTTTAGCAAAACAAAAATGTAGAGTCATGCATATGAGATAAGAAGATAAGAAGAACATTTAGAGACAATAATAATCCTTGAGCCTGTCTCTTATTCCGTAGACTCCATAATAACTATGAACTACCATCAGATATACTTACTAATAACAATAAAATATCTTTAATGAAGAAATAGAGAAACTATTAACCCTTCTATATCACATGCATTAGCATTTTCTTAGATTGAGGGATGAAGACAAGAGGGATTCTGGAAATATTTTTGAGTTCGAGGCAACAGCAATGGGAAAATTGCTTTTTTGAATACTGTGAAGGTGTCTTGCAAGTAATTTTTCTTCCAGGAGTGCTCAGCAACCCTACACACTTTCAAAGCTTTTTATTGAGGTAAATGTGCCAAGGTTGTCTATTAATTAGTCGCACTTTGCCATACATGAGAAGGGCGACCAAGTCAATAGCTGATGCAAGCATGGCGTTTTACCTTTGACACTATGGTTTGGTGAGGGCTGGCAGCAAGGACCTGACTGAAGACTATCATGTCCCCTGAGGAGTCTTAGTGACGAAACGCGTCGGGACGCCGGGATGTCATCAGGGTCAGCATAGGGGTCCAGCTTGAGACCTAGTTGTGGTCCGTCCTTGTCAGGACGGAAGTCTGGGGCAGCAGTCTTTTGTTATTTTATATCTGGTAGGTGGTAGGGCCAGTATATGGCGGACATATCCACTACTCAGGATCCAGAGACTGCGTGTCCCTCCATCAAAAGGGATTGGGTGAGACCATTCCTTTTTTAATGCCTAAAATTGATTACATTGCGTATATCTGTATGACTGACCACTGTCAGCAAATCGAGTGCATTGTACTTTGATTGTTTTTTTAGGTATTATTTTGTATGTTGTGTTTTTTTTGCCAATTGGACCACTGTCCTTTGTCCACAAACAGCACTATTTTCCTTTATGTTTGTTTAGTTTTTTTCATGTGTTTGTTATTCTATTGGCCATCACTATATGCGACCCCTCTGGGCGCCTGCCTATTTGGGCTAACCGACATTACCAGGGTGTTTACTCACCTCTCATAGTGATGGCTTTCAGTACCTAACTTGTGTGTCTTGGAGTGAATTTTGTTGCTCCTACAAGTTTAGGAATAAAGGTTATTTTATATGCTGAGATTGTAAGCATGGCGTTTTAGAAAAAGTTGTAGCTATCTGTGTTGTGGAGTGAAAAGATGGAGGACTGCTGTGGAATACAGTCATAAAGTGTGTGGTTGCCTAGGTTTGAAAGGTTTCTGTGCGGTTGTGCTAGTTGCTGTACATGGGGTGTAGGTGAGGAGGACAGAGATGAAAAAGTGAATGGATATTTGTCAGATGGGGGAGTGGTGAGGTTGTGAGCTTAGATGGGGAGCAGAGGCAGGTGTAGATATAGTCTAATGTCTGTCAATGTGGGTGACTGTGGTGGACCACTGAGTTAGACAAAAGTATGAAACAAGTGACTGGAGTTTAGAGGCTTCGGACTGGGAGGTGTCCAAGGTTATGTTTAAGTCACCCATGATGATGGCTTTATCATGAATGGGTATAAAAATTGGAGCTGACCGCAAGCCGTTTTTTTAAATTATCTTTTAAACAGCTGCATGGGGTCTCTTTTATTTTGATACACAGCCAAGATAAACACATAGCTGGTGGCTGAAGCCTGTAGCCATATGCTTTATCTGTGCTAAGTATCAATACGGGAGGACTGGACACTAATTTTTATTTATTTTTTTTTTTTACAGTATAGACATGCACACAGGGTCGTGATTCCACACAGTAGGATACGCTGTCACACTGGATGGGAGGCGCGGTCTGACTGAAACTAATCACATATGCCAGGACTGCCAGTGGGTGGGGGAAGAAGTGCATATACATGAGGTTAATGAGCGGCCTCAGAAGTACTGTTACCACCAGATGGAGACTGTTAAGTATAGCACACCTGCTCTAATCCTCTTAGCCCTTTCTGCCACCATTTTAGAGCTCATGATTCGGGTTTCAATAGACTTATATGGGGATTGGCATTTGGCCAGATATCCACGATTAATTCTGGGCCCGAACTGAATTTTTTTTTAATCCGGTTGGACTTGCTGATCTCGGGAATTTGCAAATCACTAATTGTAACCATAAAGCACAATTGTTGGGTTACCTTACCTGAAAAAGGCCTCTCACCCAAAATATTTAATTTTCTTATAGTGATAAATACTAAGAATCATAGACAATAGTTTAAAACACTATGAAAATATATGTTTAACTAAGATATAAGGATATTTAATAGGGATGATCAAATACTTTGGTTATTTGGCTTCGCAAATATTTTCCGAATACCTCACCACTATTCGACTATTCGATGCGTAATGTAAGCCTATGGGAAGCCCAAATAGTTAGGAATAGTTGTTATTCGGGTTTCCCATAGACTTACATTGCGCATCGAATATTCACGAATAATCCAATAGCGGTGAGGTATTCGGAAAATATTCGCAAAGCTGAATAATTGAAGCATTCGAAAATCCCTAATATTTAACTATGGAAATCATGACTGAGTTTTTTTTCCTTTAAGTTGTACCTCTGAATTTTTATTGTCCTTCAATGGAGATATCGTCACACTTTCACGTTCACTCTCCATGGCAACATACAAAGTCACATTCTTTTAGAACTCTGTTTTGAAGTTACAATTCTATATTTATCAGGTTTTCTTTTCTTTTGGTCATTCATCTGTTCTGGTGGTTAGGGCATTTTGGCAACTGTAGACAGATTGATGTGACTAGACAAGCTCTCTATCACTCACAAAGCCTCAAAAAACGTCTGGCAGGTCAATTGAAAAATGAAAGAGTTTTCCAAAATAGTTAAACACAGTTTTTGCAGCTGTCAGTGCTGTTTATGGAGTTTAAGATTCAGCTTGAGTTCATTTTTATCCCTGCTATGATATAGGCCAGGTTTTACTGTATATTTCACTTATGGCTTCAGATAAAAATAAAAGTGTACAAAAAGAACAACAGTATAGGATCAAAAATGGAAGAAATGCCAAAGAAACAAGCAAAATAAAAACAGGATATCTCTATTGAAATATTATTGATCATCAGCATCAACATTTGAATTTACAAAACCCTCACTATTTTGTATAAATGTGGGGTATGATAGGGGGTATTACATATAATAAATAATTAACTAGATCATTAAAAGAGTTCTAAAGACTTGAACATTAGTGATATAGACCAAGAATCGGAGATTACCAGTGTATCTTGTGCTGAGCTACGGGAGACCCGGAGATTGGCAGCAGACCGATCAAACTTTAATAGCATTGCCTACAGTTAGACAATCAATGTTCAGGTCCTGGAGTGCCCCTGTTACAACAAAATATCAGCACTAGATACATTCTGATGTTTTATATCATCTTTAAAAAAGCTGGAATTCGCTTAAAGTTAAAGGTATTGTCTGGGTCAACAACCTTATTTTTTTAACTATGGGGTTAAGAACTAAGCGGGAAGGTGGTAGTTGTTATCAACCTGCCTGTTCTACCTGGCATCGGCTAAGAGTGGTCACGTACCGCGCCTCCTGGTGATTCTGCTACTTCATGTCAACAGAGCAGCTCTTTCGCTTTGGGATTGCTCTATTTATGGTGTGTTACTGCCGATGTCAAACTAATTGACAGCTTGATCCCTGACATTAGGCATCAGGTAGCCAGCTGTCAATCAGAATGACATCGTCAGTAACACCTCGTCAACAGAACAGAGTGGAAGAGAAGCTGCTGCTCCTTTGATGGAATGTTAGCAGAAAACATAAATCCACAACAGGGTAGAGCAGGCAAGTAGCAACTACCTGAGAAAAAAAGAAAAACCAGCATCCACTAGGAAAAGGAATCCATAAAACATCACATATTTTATTTCAAGGATAAAAATAGAAATGGAATTAAAGGGATGGTTCACTACTCTGCAATAGTGGTTACATCGCTGTAAAACTGATAGGGAAGGCTTTTTCTAAATACCTTCTGCCTCCGAGTGGTGCTATCGTGATCCACTAATCCCCATGAAGTGAGCCCTGTGGCCCCAAATACTCTGGGATCCGGTGATGTCACATCAACTTCCAGTTGACCTGACACCACCCAGGCCTGCCCCAGTCTTCTTGTGTGACTGGGCTGTGAGCGGCATTTCACCACTCATCAAAGCCCAGCACTCACATTCTCTCTCCTTCATTGCAGAGCGCCGCAATCAGGAGCGATGCTGGGCTGTGATGAGCAGTGAAACTCCGCCTACAGCCCAGTCACTCAGGAATACTGAGGCCGGCCTCGGAGATGTCAAGTCTACTGGAAGTTAACCTGACATCACCAGATCCCAGAGGTCTTGGAGCCCCAGGAGTCACTTCATGGGGATGAGCTATCTGCAATAGGGCTTCTCAGGGACAGAATTGGTTGAAATGGTATTTAGAAAAAGCCTTCCTTATAAGTTTTACAGAGATATGGCCACTATTGCAGAGTAGTGAACCACCTCTTTAAAACCCCAAAAATTTAGACAATCAACAAGTCTACGCATTTCGGTCAATGTGAGCCGTTATTCATAGGTATAAATTGCCGAAAAAGCGTGGACTTGTCTTTCTAAATTTTTGGGTTTTAATCTTGTTTCTATTTTAATCTTTGGAATAAAATATGTGATATTTTATGGATTCATTTTCCTGGCGGATGCTGATCTTTCATTTTTCTCATGTGGTCTTACCTGCTCCAGGGATCGGCCTGTTGTTTCCGAGCCCCACACCCTATTCGAATATCCCCTGCCTTAGTGAGCTGTTACAACTTCCCATGTATCAACTTACTACTTGTTAGTTCTTAGACCCAGCGTAAATAACGACCCCTTAAATATAATGACAATGGTATGGTCACCTATAAAGCATAGCAAGCCAAGTGCTAACAACACATACAGAACGCAAACTAAATAATCCTCTGTGTTATAAATAAATGAGCTGTGGGCATTAAATATAGAAAAGATGGACTGAAACAATCTAGTCCTATTAATATTTAAGCCCAATGTGATGAACACGTTGGCACTAGATAATATTTATGGTTGTGTTCTGCTCCTAAGAGAAAATCCAGATCAAAGTGTATTACTAGAATAAATCTTTGCAATGAACGGGCAAAGTTATTATGGTCAGGAATAACTATTTTCAGTTGTTGACAACATATGAAAGCTTTATGCACAATGCAGAACATTACCTATCTGTATGCTACAGCTGATGATAATGTAACTTAATGAGCACAGAAGCTAAAAGAACATTATACATCTGTGTCCTTTCTCGCATTTGCACTTTGATCAACATATCCTGAAATGTGCGGCTAGAGAGGACCAGCACTGTACGAAAATCTAATATATAAAGCCGTCACATGTATAATCACAAAATTTTGCACAGACACTCCATTTGACTCAGGGAACGTCATAGACTATGTATTGAGGAAATTTTAACCCCACGCTTTACAGTTATTTGCTAAAAAATCAAAAAACCTGCCTCCATTAAAGTCAATGGAGCTGGGAGCCACAATACAGCCAGAACTTCAGAAGAATGCACAGCCACGCCCTTGAATGGAATGTTGCCATATCACAATGGAGCCAGGGAAAGAGACAGACAGACAGCGACAGACAGAGACAGACTGACAGGGAAAAAGACAACCTGATCGGGAAAGAGACAGGCAGACAGGGAAACAGACAGGAAGACAGGGAAAGAGACAGACAAACAGAGATAGGCAAAGATAGATAGACAAAGAGACAGACAGACAAAGAAACAGACAGACACAGAGAAAGACAGGGAAAGAGAAAGACAGACAGGGAAAGAGAGAGAGAGAGACATACAGGGAAGGAGATAGAGAGACAGATAAGAAAAGAGATAGAGAGATAGACAGGGAAAGAGACAGAGAGACAGAAAGATGAACAGGGAAAAGAGAAAGACAAAGAAAGAGCGAGAGAGAGACAGAGAGAGACAGACAGACACAAACAGAGAGGGAGACAGACAGAGACTGGGAGAGAAATGTGGTGCCCCTGAGGCTTCAGTCGCCACAGAGGTACTGCACCTCAGCCAGAGGTGTGTTGCTCCATCCTGAGTACAGAAGAGGTCATACACAAAACACACAACAACTCAATTAGCAGCTCCCCACCCGGTCAGGGTTAGGGCTTGGTTCCCTTAATGCTATGTCTAGCCACCACTGGTGATGGTACCTCCCTCTCCCTAATCTGACAGGGCCTAGGGGTGGAGTATAGTGAGTTGGGGATACTGTAGTGAGAGACAGTTAGAAGGAGCAGTGGAGAAGTGAAGACCTGTGGTCTGGAGCTAGTGCGGCTCGGCCCAGGCACAAGACAGAAAGGGTCCTAGAGACCATGGGAAGTGTGCCATACTCTCATGGCCTCGTTCCACATATGACATATTGGAGTGGAGGGACGTGGCCACAGAATGGGGACTGGTCCCTAGACCAGAGGAGAAGAATCAATGTGCTCCGCTAGTAAAACCAGAGGCTAAGGACACATCTAGTACTAAAGCCAACTCTGCACATGAATCCGCTGGAAGGTGACTACATAGGGCCAAGGGATAGAGCTTCAAGCCACCCAACAGGGTCCGTGGACCCCGGCTCAGGGCACTGTGTGCATTAGCACGGGATGGCGGGAGAGAAGTCAGCGCAGGAAAACGACCAGGGAAGGTACATAAGAAAGGCACACCGGTCTTCACCTCCAAACTACCTTGAATCGACTGGAGCCCAATGCTGGGAAACCCAGCACTCCAAAATCGGTCACTGACTAGTCATGTTACCTTGGAACATGCTACAGTGAGTAAACACCTTGAGACTGCATCCCTGTGTCGCTCCGTTAATCACCTGCATCCCCGCCATCACCTACTACTACCCCCATCTGCCCTGGGGCTCAGCTCTACCTGTGGAGAGCTATACCAACCAACCTGCGTCCCCATCTGCTCCAGAGGTCCCATCCCGCAGCGTCGGCTATCTCTGGCTGTGTACCACAGGTGGTGTCACAAACTATCACCCCCATCATTATCCCCTCCTCATTGACTAACACCGCCGGGCTCACGGAACCGGGCCTTGCCACTGCAACGTACCAGAAACAGAACCCTGGCCCGGTTGCAAGAGACATGTATAATCTCAAATTCACTCCAATGTCTTTTCGGCTAATAAAACAGTTGCATTTCTTTCAATAGTTTGAGAATTGCTGCCTCTCATTATATATTAAGCATGTTTTCACCAATAATGTAATCATCTATTCCAGGGGTCTCAAACACGCGGCCCGTGGGCAGCATGCGGCCCCTCAGGCTGCTTCTTGCATACCACAGTCACTTGGACTCGGTAACGATCGCAGCCGGTGCAGGGGCCGCAGGGGCCGCAGCAGTCAGTGCCTTATTTCAAGTAAATGTTTTTCTGGCGCTGCGCAGGTCTAGCTCTCTCTGTCCAACTATTCCCATGGCAGCCACCTGCTATGATGTCAGCTGCTTGCCTCTGCTTGGCCGGTGGCTGCCATTTTATGGTTGAGCAGAGAGACCATAACTCTACGCAGCACCAAATTTTAGATGAAATGCGGCTGCAATCGTTACCAGGTCAACGTGCCTGCAGGTCACAAGAAGAAGGGAGGAGGACGCCTAGGGAATGGAGGACAGGTGAGAAGAATGTTTTGGTGTGTGTGTGTGTGTGTGTGTGTGTAATACATAATAGGGCACCAGGATGGGGCATTGCTATAATAAAGATGACTTACATGGGCACATTACTAAAAGGAGATTTGATGGGCACATTAGTAAAAGGGGACAAGGATGGGCACATTACTATAGGATGGAGCACATTAACATAAGATGGGGCACATTACTATAGGATGGGGCACATTACTATAGGATGGGCACATTACTATAGGATGGGGCACATTACTACAGACTGGGAACTAGGATGTGCACAGTACTACAGGGTGGGGACTAGGATATGCATATTACTACAGGATGGGGACCAGGATATGCACATACTACAGGATGGGGACAGGATATGTACATTACTACAGGATAGGAACAAATATGGGCATATTACTACAAGATGGGGACAAGTGTGGGCACATTACTACAGCATGGGGACCAGGATGGTTACATTATTACAAGCTGGGGACCAGGTTGGACACATAACTATAGGATGGGGACCAGGATATGCACATTACTACAGGATGGGGACAATGATGGTGTACAATTACCTAAAGAAGGGAAACAGGATGGGAAATATTACTAAAAGATGAGGACCAGGATGGGCACATTACTACAAGATGTTGGTCAAACGTACTATATGGTGCTAATTATAACTATATAATAATAATAATAATAATAATAATAATAATAACTATATTACTTACAAAAAGGTTGATAGAGTGTGAAAAAAAATCAAAATAAAGTATGAAAAAAATTTTACCATCAAAAATGGTTTTATATACATTTAAACAAAAAAAAGTGCACATTTGTTTTAATAAATTGTCAAAAAATGTTCAAAAACAGGGATCCAAAGGTCTAAAGAAAATAAATATGCAGCCCCCCTCTTACACTCAGCCGAGTTTGAGAACTTTGACTGTTGTACATCTTGAAAATGATTTTTTTCTTGGGCTTTTTCAAATTAAATTTGACAGCTGTTTTTCAGCCCTTGGGAAAGTCAGCTTTCTTGCCAGTCTGTGCCTAGTGGGAATAGCAGGATGTGGGTACTGCATGTCCTGTGGCAGACAGTAATGTGCAGCATTATGCAGGCTTGCGTTCCTTGGATAACCAGAATGCAGGGAGATTTGTACATATCCTGAGAGTCGGAATAAAAATCGTTATCTAAACCTTTTATTAGTTGTGTTTTGTCCATTGGATCCAAAGTGAGTTCCTTTTCATTATTTTTTGCAAGTATGGAAGGTAGGTAACCGTCCGTTTCTGTAGTTTCTTAGTTCAGTCGCTACTCCCTCTAAGTGCATGGCGAGATATGGTGTCAACTACACATGCCACAGCGACCCACGCGTCTAATAGTGCAATTATTTTGTTACAATGATTCGAAAGTTAACAAAACATAGACAATTTTTTTATTATTTAATTTACATTTTCAACTCTATAATGTTGAAGATATTAGCGAATAGCACAATTACCAGGGAATTAACAATCGGTGCTCATTACCAAGTTCAATGAAGTGAATTCTTCAATTAATCCTTTGAATAAACTTTATATTTTTTTATGTCCATATGCTTAATTTACTTTCACAAAAAGGAATTAGTGCTGAATAGTAAATTTAATGTGTTCCTTGTCAAATGTGTTTTTTGTCCAATAGATAAAATTAGATAGACAGACAGATATGGGAAAGATATGGGAGAGATATACAGTAGATAGAAAGATATGGGATAGATATAGATAGAAAGATATGGGATAGATATAGATAGAAAGATATGGGAAAGATATAGATAGAAAGATATGGGAAAGATATAGATAGAAAGATATGGGATAGATATAGATAGAAAGATATGGGATAGATATAGATAGAAAGATATGGGATAAATATAGATAGAAAGATATGGGAAAGATATAGATAGAAAGATATGGGATAGATATAGATAGAAAGATATGGGAAAGATATAGATAGAAAGATATGGGAAAGATATAGATAGAAAGATATGGGATAGATATAGATAGAAAGATATGGGAAAGATATAGATAGAAAGATATGGGAAAGATATAGATAGAAAGATATGGGAAAGATATAGATAGAAAGATATGGGATAGATATAGATAGAAAGATATGGGATAGATATAGATAGAAAGATATGGGAAAGATATAGATAGAAAGATATGGGAAAGATATAGATAGAAAGATATCGGATAGATATAGATAGAAATATATGGGAAAGATATAGATAGAAAGATATGGGATAGATATAGATAGATAAATAGATAGATAGGATAGATAGATAGATAGATAGATAGATAGATAGATAGATAGATAGATAGATAGATAGGGTAAAGATAGATTATTACTTTTTATAATGGAGGGAAGTATCAGGCTCCAATATAAAATCTTTATGACAGCGACAAAGCTGAGTCAGACAATAGGAGAGTTTAATGAAGCTAAACGTTGCAGTTTAGACTAAAAAAACCCTTATCTTCTATAATTCACATATTTGTTATGTATTTTAGTCACTTTCTTTGCCAAGTTCAATTGAGTTGCTTTCAATGAAATGAGGTGTATTGTACCAGTATGGAGCATGGTCAATTATATAGATGATTTATAGACAAAATAAAAATTCCTAAAAAATATATATATTTAATCACACTATTAAAAAATACAAATATTTAAAACTCTGTAGTATAACCACTATATTCAGTATATACCAACAAACTAAATAGAAAAGATACTACTCAGTAACAGCTAAGGGTGGGCTAGCAGCGGACTAACTTTTCCTTCCCTTTCTCCTACCTACCAGTGGAGGTGCACCATACTTTTTTGGGTGTTCCTCGCTCCATGGCGGCTGCCCCTCTTCTATCCATATAAAGCTGTTATTATTATTACCGCATTTTTTGCTTTATAAGACGCACCTGATTATAAGACGCACCCCCAAATTTGGTAAAGGAAAAGAGAATTTTTTCTTTTAATGTTAAATGGAGTCCGTCTTAAAAATGCCAGTGTCCATCTAACAAACCATAGAGGGTATATCTCCCTCATAACCCCCTAATCCTAAAATTAGCTCCCTTAATCTGGATATGGCCCCCTTATATTAAATATAGCCCCCTTGTGCTGGCACACATCCCCCAGTGATGCCAAATGTCCCCCATTGATGGCACACGTCCCCTATTGCTGGCACAAGTCTCCTAATGATGGAACATGTCTCCTATTTATGGCACACGTCCCCCTGTGCTGCCCATGGCCCGCTATGGATGGCACATGTCCCCCCTGTGCTGCCCATGGCCCCCTATGGATGGCACACATCCCCCCTGTGCTGCCCATGGCCCCCTATGGATGGCACACGTCCCCCCTGTGCTGCCCATTGCCCGTTATGGATGGCACATGTCCCTCCTGTGCTGCCCATGGCCCCCTATGGATGGCACACATCCCCCTTTGCTGCCCATGGCCCCCTATGGATGGCACACGTCCCCTTGTGCTGCCCGTGGCTCCCTCTCAATGGCACACGTCCCCCCTGTGCTCTATGGATGGCACATGTCCCCCTGTGCTGCCCATGGCCCCCTATGAATGGCACACCTCCCCTGTGTTAGATATGCCCCCTATAGATGGCACACATCCCCCTGTGTTAGATATCACTCCCATGCTGCTGCCCATAGTAAAATAAAACACTCTTTCCTTACCTTCTGCAGCGCTGTCCTTCCGTGTCTCCCTCCGTGCTGCAGAGCTCCTCCACTTCCTGGTTCTCAGTGCCGATCATGTGATCGGCAAAGCAGAGTGACATCATCTCTGCGTGCATGATCACAGTGGCAGCAGGAGACCGGGGAGACACCAGGAGACCGGAGAGACACACTGGAGGAGATAAGTAAAGAGTGTTTTATTTTACTATGGGCAGCAGCATGGGGGCCAAATCTAACACAGGGGGGGTATGTGTCGATCAATGGGGGGCGCAGGCTCATATAATATGCACCGCTCCCCCAGCCCGTCACTGCGGTGCGCTTTTAGCACCACGCTGATGGACAGCGGCAGTGCATATTATATGAGCGGGAGCAGGAGATCTAACGCTGCTGCCCGCAGCTTTCACCTGCCCCCAGCACTGCTCCAGAGCTGGTTCCACCTTCCCTGGAGTCTTTAGTGTGTGTAAATATATATATATATATATATATATATATATATATATATGCCCCCCATATATTCGGATTATAAGACGCACCACCTACTTTCACCCAAAATTTGGGGCAACAAAAGTGTATCTTATAAAGCGAAAAATACGGTAGTTTGTCGGTTGCCACTATCCACTCACCAGTTGTTTGCCTTTCTGCACTCACTTCACATAACATTTGTCTCAATATAGTGGTCATTATACTACAGGGTTTTTAATATAATTTTTTAATAGTCTAAAAAAATTATTTTTTTAGGAGTTTTTCTTTGGTCTATAATATATTTCTCTTCTTTTCAATATGTGTTTGGACTAATTGAAATTTCAACATATAGATGATGTAAAGTTAGAGTAGAAAGGCTAATCATAGCTAATACTGAGCTGTGTGGCTGTGAATCCAGCACAAGGGTGAGAGAAAACACTTACTAGAAAGCAGCAACATCATTTGTGTGTCTTGCTGTTTCTCTATCTACAGGGTGGGCCATTTATATGGATACACCTAAATAAAATGGGAATGGTTGGTAATATCAACTTCCTGTTTGTGGCGCATCAGTATATGGGAGGGGGGAAACTTTTCAAGATGGTTGGTGACCATGGCAGCCATTTTGAAGTCTGACAATTTGGATCCAACGTTATTTTTTTCAATGGGAAGAGGGTCATATAACACATCAAACTTATTGAGAATTTCACAAGAAAACCAATGGTGTGCTTGGTTGTAACATAGCTTTATTTGTTCATTAGTTATTTACAATTTTATGACCACTTATAAAATATGTTCAAAGTTCTGCCCATTGTGTGGATGGTCAATGCAACCATCTTCTCCCACTCTTGACACACTGATAGCAACACCGGTGAAGAAATGCTAGCACAGGCTTCCAGTATCCGTTGTTTCAGATGCTGCAAATCTTGTGTCTTCTCAGCATAGACAATTGCCTTCAGATGACCCCAAAAATGAAAGTCTAAGGGAGTCAAATCGGGAGACCTTGGTGGCCATTCAACTGGCTCACGATGACCAATCCACTTTCCAGGACACTGTTCAAGTAGGAATGCTTGAACCTGACACCCATAATGTGGTGGTGCACCATCTTGCTGGAAAAACTCAGGGAACGTGCCATCTTGAGTGCATAAAGAACAGATACTGGAAGCCTGCACTAGCATTTCTTCTGCGGTGTTGCTATCAGTGTGTCAAGAGTGAGAGAAGAGGGTTGCATTGACAATCCAACACAATGAGAAGCACTTTGAACACATTTTATAAGTGGTCATAAAATTGTAAATAAATAATGAACAAATAAAGCTATGTTACAACCAAGCCCACCAATGTTTTTCTTGTGAAATTCTCAAAAAGTTTAATGTCTTACATGACCCTCTTCCCATTAGAAAAAAATAAAGTTGGATCCAAAATTGCCGACTTCATAATGGCCGCCATGGTCACCACCCATCTTGAAAAGTTTCCCCCCTCCCATATACTAATGAGCTACAAACAGTAAGGGGTACTTTACATGTTGCGACATCGCTACCGATATATCGTCAGGGTCACGTCGTTAGTGACGCACATCCGGCACCGGAAGCAACATCGCAATGTGTAAATCCTAGGAGCGACGATGAACGAGCGCAAAACAGTCAAAAATTGCTGATCTGTGTTAAGTCGTTCATTTTCATAATGTCGCTCCAGCTGCAGATATGATGTTGTTTATCGTCCCTGCAGCACCACACATCGCTGTGTGTGAAGTCGCAGGAACGACAAACATCTCCTTACCTGCGTCCACCGTCAATGCGGAAGAAAGAAGGTGGGCTGTTACGTCCCGCTCATCTCCGCCCCTCCACTTCTATTGGCTGGCCGCTTAGTGACGTCGCGGTGACGTTGTGGTGATGCCGTGGTGACGCCGAATGCACCTCTTCCTTGAAGGAGGAATTGTTCGGCGGTCACCGCAACGTCGCCGACCAGGTATGTGCATGTGAAGCTGCCGTAGCGATAATGTTCGCTACGGCAGCGATCACCAGATATCGCATGTGCGACTGGGGCGGGTACTATCACACTCAACATTGCTAGCCGATGCTAGCAATGTCGCAGCGTGTAAAGTACCCCTAAGTTGATATCACCAACCATTCCAATTTTATTTAGGTGTATCCATATAAATGGTCCACCCTGTATAATCCTCCATCTTTCCTCAACTTTCCAATGACTTCAATACGCAGTGGTAATGTGATTTCCAGTGAATTAGAAGTCTTGTTTTGAGCAATACAGATTTTAGCTAATTTTCACGGAGAATGGTGTGCTCAATAGAAAGGAGTGATGGGGAGAAGTATCTTATCACAGTATAAAAGATCATACTTTTCTAATAAGATAGAATAAACCATTTCTTGATTTGCTCGTACTGTTCGTTTGTTTAAAATGGCAAGGACCATTTAAGCTACGCCATTATCTCATAAAATGACTTTACGCCTTTTATTCACTATTTGCCTTGAATCAAACATTGATGTTGCAGTTAATCAGCTGATAACAGTAAAAACTCAGAAACACTTCAAAAGCCTGGAATGTCTTCTGTAAGTCATCTCTGCTTGTTATTTATAGTGAAAAAAAAACTAATGTAGCCGAAAATCAGTCTTTGGGGGATAACTACTTATATATTATATAGTCAACATATGTGATGACTCATTATTTTTAAGTGACAGTGATGGTTCACAGACGGGAGGAAGGTATTAGCAGAAAAAAGTGTAAAAGTTTGCAGAAAAGTAGGATTTACTAATTTCCAATATTTTTTTTCTTTTAATTAATAATGCCCTGGGGATTTTCTATCTTTGCTACAAATATAATGTTGTCCTATGATTAAGAAGACTGTACAAGCTGTTACAATGCTGGAGCGAAATATTGATTGATTATTTATGATGCCAGAAGAGGAAATACATCGATAATTAGATGGAAAATTACCTGAGAAGTTATGAATGATCAGAGGGTGGACTGGTACTGTGAGAGCTCATAGATATATCTCATGCATTTATCCATATTATGGTCGAGGGTGAGGTCCATAATATTTAGTTTTAGTAATTATATAGTATCCAGTCATATCACATTAGGGAAAACTTCCCCTATCTAATGGGATGGGGTCAGATTATGTCCTGTTCTTGATATGGCTTTTGTATGTAATCTAACAATAGAAAAATCAATACGTCACTCGGCTTGAAAATATACGTATGGTGCTTGAGTCACTATATGTCACGGCCGTCTCCCTGTCTTTGGAGACTAGTGGCAGCTTGAGGACTGCAGCCCCTTATCGCTATCTGGGACTCTGCAATGTTGTTTTGTTTCTTTTGGTTAAGAAATAGTTAATTTCAGCTCTCCTGCAGTTAAGGTCAGCTGCAGCTGCTCTGTAGCCACACCTTCTGTGGTTTGAAAAGCTAGGTTTCCCAGCAAGCTTTGCTGATTACGCAAAGCCATTTGTATACTAGCCACCTTGGTGGAAGGAGCTGCTGTGGATCCTTCTGAAGACATATCCTCTCCATTTTGGTTCTTAATTCCCGGTTTGTCTCCCCTATCCTCTTGTTTTATTAGTGTACAGAAGGGTTTAGTGAACCTCACTCGCCTCTCACTAGTCAGGGAATGTAAAGGGTTATCCAGGGTCTCATGGGTGCTGCTCGGCGACAGTTGCGGAGACTGTATAGGGACTGGCTAGGAGATTAGAGACAGCTTGGTGAGATTAAAAGGTGTCCATCTATCCTCTCACTAGTGTTAGGGCCCTCCGTTGTTGTTGTGTCCCCGGTGTCCCCCTTGTCTGTCATGTTTTTGAGTTGTGTTTTTCGTTGTGCATCAGTCTTTGGTTGGTTTGAACACACTTGCCACGCTTCCTGCATGACACTATATTGTTGAAAATTAATCTCGGCACTCAAAATTGTAGAATTGGCAACATTCTGGAATAAACAAGGGTTTGGAATAAACAAGAGAAAAAGGAACTAGCAGATCGAGAAATTGAAGGAACTGTCAAGTTCACTGTAGGAAGCCTGATGATATGGGATTGTTTCACAATGGTGGTCTCAATGTTGAGCTACTGTATATGTGAGTATTTTACAAGATGAGTTACTTTGTGTACTCTAGTACTATGGGTATGAAAAGGATGACATAGTGTTCAAAGCTGGACAACAAACTGAAGCATATATTGAGAATGGCAAATAAATGTTTCAATGACAATGCTGAAAATTTATTGAACTTTAAAATGAGTCGTCTGTGGATAAGTAGTTTAAGCACTTTTCCCCGTGTGTCCTCCTTGGTGTCTTCTTTAGTGTTTAGTGGGGTTGACAAAGACTTCATCCCATCAGTTCCCTATTTAGAGCCCAGCACTAGAGATACCTAGAGTCAGGTATCCGGCTCCGCACCTAGGTGCAGCATCTATCTATTGTGGTGACGGATCCCAGGGACCAGCGGTAGGTTTGTTTAGGGGTCACCATCTAACCCTTTCCTAGACACAGGGTTTCTTTTTTGCTATTCACTTGGCACTTTCCCGTACCTAGCATGACACCTACTCCCGGGATTAAGATGTAAGGCTGCATATTGTATATTTGGTGGATTCCTTTTGTCTTCATCACAAATGCACTAACAGCTCATACAATAATAGCTTTACATTACATTGATTTGGTTGTCGGACCAGTACAACTAATATTTCTTCAAATTGTCCCAGGAGTCCTTTCTCAATACAACAGCACCAGGCCATATGTTGCTTGTGAAACTGGGCAGCCTGCATGCATCTCATAACTTGTCTCCAATAATTCACATCTGGGACACCATTAGTCGAAAATTGCAAAGGGAGCTGCCAGCGGCGGATCTTGCTGAATTATGTGCACAAGTGCATTCAATCATTGTGGCAGTAAATTCCTCAGACAACCATTATGAGCCTCATTTTTCACGTGATATGGCATGATATGGTGCTGTCAGTCTATAATGAATACATCGAGAAGTTTGGAAGATTTTGCTTCCATTTTTTCATCCTTTGCATATCATTTAACATTCTATCCATTCTTTGCTTCCTATAATTTCATGACTTTTCCTTCTTGGTGGTGGAATTTTTCAGTGTTGAGGAATATATTATAATGAACATTAAAAATTTACTTCTATCTTCCATTTGTGTTATTTCTGTTCTTTTCATATTGACCATTTTAATGGATACTTGTTGTCATAAAATCTTGTCGGTGGATGGTAAGAGTGAAATACGTCTCTGTTAAACATATAAAATATCCGGTTTGCCTATAAGGTATGCTAAATAACCGCAGAACGGCAGCTTCTCATGCACAGTTTTACTGCTTGACATTCAGTGACATTTTTACCCTAAGGCAGATTGTGTACAGTGAATTTAAGAGATATCTGTCCCGAACTTACAAGAATTCAACTTTTTTTTCCTTTTACCGTTCCTTCTGCAGAGTGAAATTTCACACCTCTCGGTAATCTCCGCACAGCCCACATATACTCCTTCAAAACTCAATCTGCGCTCGCTCGGCACACATTCATTCTTCTAATTCACTCCATGCATAGCACCCAATTTCATTTGCATAACATATGCAGAACCATTTTCTATTTCCTTATGCCATCTGTGCTGCACATATTCTCCCTCTGTTGCGCTTGTTAAAAGCAATGATTTTACATGATTGTCCATTTGATATTAAAGCTTAAGGGAAAATATTCGGAAAAAAAACACGCATGTAATATGATTAAGATAAATGGTAATACAGGAATACAATATTATTTCGGATTAAGCATCTTTCAGCGTTAGTTTAGGCGGAAGGCGTTGAAACTGTTACAATGAGAACAGCTCCCATTTAGGAATGAATGGGGAGGACATGTGAAATGTTCATTACCGTATTAAAGGGATATTACATCATTTCAGACTGGTGGGAAACTTTTTGTTTTGCTAAGATTGTGAATTTCAACTATAGCACTGAGTAAAAATGGCTACTCATGAATACTTATTAGTATTAGTGGTTCTAACCTCAGGATACCATCACAGTTCCACTGTCCGGAGCATTTTGAATTTGAAAATGCTCTGCTATTTGTCTTGTGCACTTACTGACAGGTTGTCTTTCAGCACCAGAGTCCACACTGATTTTGGGAGGTGTCGTCACAGTTGCGTCTTGTTCCTGGTGATTGTTCTGTTTCTCTACTGGGCTTGCTCTGTCTGAATTTCATCAGTCGTACTTCCTGTTTGCCCAGTGTTCTTTTAGCTCCTGTCTGGTGTAAGTGTGCTGATCTTGGCTTCTGACCTCGGATGTCTTCCTGACCAGATCTCTGTCTGCTCCTTGAACCTTATACGTTATCTTCTGTCTTCTGACCACTGACCTGTTAATGTCTGCACCCTGAACCTTATACGTTACCTCTCGGCTTATGACCTTGGACCTCTTCCTGGCCACATCTGCCTGCTCCCTGAACCTTACACGTTACCTCTCGGCTTCTGACCTTTGACATCTTCCTGACCACATCTCTGTCTGCTCTCTGAATCTTATACAATACCTCTTGCCTTATGATCTCGGCTTGTCTGACTACCCTTTTATTCATACTGATCTTAGTATCTAACATCACAAATAGTGTTGAGCGGACCCGGATCAGCAAAATCCGGATCCGCACGGTTTGAGTGGCAGATCCGAGTCTGACCTAGACGCGGGATTCCGGGTGCACGATCCGGATCCATTTTTTTTATTTGTTTTTTTTTGTTTTGTTTTTTTTTTTGTTTTTTTCTCTCTTTCTCGCTCTCTCTTTCTCTCTCTCTCTCTCTTTCTCTCTCTCCCTCTCTCTCTCCTCGTCCCCGGATTCCGCTCAACTCTAATCACAAATACATTATTTCTTAGGTACAACTACATGATACCATCAGATTGGGCTGCCATTTGAACAACAAGGAATGTGATTAGTCAAATTTGTCAATAACCAATTATACAAGTTGGACTTATTTAGCCAAACCCCCTTTATAGCATTCTGCCAGCACTGTAGGAGCTGGAACTAGCATGCATTGCTTTGGCAATTGTCCAATATCCTTTGTCAAATTAAAAGCCCACTTCTAAGTTATGTCTGCTTGAATGAAAGCATGATTAGGAGACAAAGATCCGCTGACATTGCCTGTAAGGCTACTTTCACACATCCGGTTTGAGCACTGCGGCTCAATCTGGCTGTGAAACCTATGCAACGGATGCGGCGAAAACACCACATCCTTTGCATAAGTTTTTACATGCGGCCGGTCCGTTTTTTTCCAGTTGCGGCACGCTACTGAGCATGCGCAGTGGAAGAAACCGCATGCGGCGGCCGGATGCGTTTTTTTCCGCATCGCGCCGCATCCGGCTTCCATAGGAATGCATTGAAAATGCGCCACAGCGGCCGGATGCGGCGCGATGCGTTTTTTTTTGCCAGAGCAAAAAACGTTGCAGGCAACGTTCCATCCGGTTGCGACATCGGCTAAATCTGCCGCATGCGGCAAAAAACGGACCGAACGCAAGCCCATGCGGCACAATACGGCACTAATGTAAGTCTATGCAAAAAAAAAACGCAACCGGCGGCAAAAAAAAACGGTTGCGGTTTTTCTGCAGAGTGCCGTATTGTGCCGCAGAGCAAAAACCGGATGTGTGAAAGTAGCCTTATTCATCTTGGAGTCTGTTCTGAGAAAGGTAGTTTACACTTGACAACAAGCATTGGAGAGCAAGATAAAAACATGAGTATTCAAGAGTTTTTAGAAGGTAACCTTAGTCACCTGAAAAGGTGAGAGAGCATTTTAGGATCATCCTCAAATTTCACCTGAACGCCAAATATCCCTAAATTTTGTGAGAAGTGTAACTAATAATACGTTCTCATATGTACGAGGCCTATGTTGGTCAATGATTGAGGGACAATGTCAGAGATAAAAGTCATGGGCTGCACCTCAGGCCCTTCATTATGCAAAACACATAGCATTAGTTTTTCTTCATTGTTCCTTTTATAAGATCAGAATTCTGTGACCGTTTGTGGCCATACAAACTAGCCAGGCCTGTCCTATCGGAGAACGTTATCACTAATGCATTGTACGTATTTACAGTGGAATGGAATGATTCTAATTAAGTCTTTTTTTTTACTTGTGTAACTTAATTAGTTGTACTTTACTAATGGGCTTGAAACAGATGAGTATGGCTGTTAATGACTGACATTAGCTACATTTTCTCTTAACGCTAGATAAATAATCAGCCTGCTGGTCTGTTAATGAAGATACCGGCGCTTTCATCAAATCTATTGTCCAAGCAATAACCTGAATTACAGCAAGCAGATGGCCATTGTTGTATGGATTAGTAACACTACATTGTAATTTATCCTCTTTCCCACGTAATTTATCAGATGATGTGTTTTCTTCGGGTGACACATAAACTCTGTATATGCTGATGTTTTATGTTACCCAGGCTTATCAGTCCAGACAACAGCTGGCTGCTACTTGCTTTCTTCCAGTCAGCAGACAGACCTTTAAGTAATGAGTTTTACAATTGTTTAGCACATTATCTCTAGATCCCTATACAGGAAAATGGGAGTTAAACTAGGGTCACACGTAGCAACGCAGCAGCGATCACGACGATGACCTGACCTTATCAGGATCGCTGCTGCATCGTTATGTGTTCGCTGGTGAACTGTCAAACAGGCAGATCTCACCAGCGACCAGTGACCAGCCCCCAGCCAGCAGCGGCGCGTGGAAGCAATGCTGCACTTGGTAACTAAGGTAAATATCAGGTAACCAAGCAAAGCCCTTCGCTGGTTACCTGATATTTACCTTGATTACCAGCGCACATGACTTAGCGCTGGCTCCCTGCACTCCTAGCCAGAGTACACATCGGGTTAATAAGCAAACCTTTGCTTATTTACCCGATGTGTACTCTGCCTACGCATGCAGGGAGCAGGGAACCGGCACTGGCAGCCTGAGAGCAGCGGACGCTAGTAACTAAGGTAAATATCGGGTAACCTGCGAAGCACTTTGCTTGGTTACCCGATGTTTACCTTGGTTACAGCTTACTGCAAGCTGCCAGAAACCTTCTCCCTGCTCCCTGCTCGCTTTAGTTCGTCGCTCTCTCGCTGTCACATACAGTGATGTGTGCTTCACAGCGGGAGAGCAACGTCCAAAAAATGAAGCAGGACATTCAGCAACAACCGGCGACCTCACAGCAGGGGCCAGGTCATTGCTGGATGTCACACACAGCTACAGCGACGGGACGTCGCTGCTACGTCACAGAAAATGATGACTTAGCAGTGACCTCGCATGACACTCGGCGCACGCTGGCAGCACAGCAGGAGCCGAGTGTTATGCGAGTGTCACTGTGTCTGAGGTCCGATCATACGATCAGACCTCAGCTGTGGGGGGCGGGCCGGCACGGAGCAGGGGAGGAAGGGATTTATCTCCCTCTCTCCTCCGTAGCCGGTTATTGCCATTCTTGCCCTACACTCGCGGTACACTGGTGTATGCGAGTGCAGTGCGATCTTTCTCTCGCCTCATAGACTTGAATGGGTGCGAGAGAAAGTCTCGCATTACAATCGCAGCATGCTGCGATTGTTTTCTCGGTCTGATTGGGGCCGAGAAAATAATCGCTCATAGGTGCTGACACATAGGGTAATATTGGTCCGAGTGGAATGCGATGTTTTATTGCTTTCCATTCGCTCTGATTTTTATGCCGTGTGTCTTAGGCCTAACCGGCAGCTTCTGCAGATGAGAACATGAGGCTGAATACGGAGCAGTCATATCTGCGATTTGCCCGTGACTGGCCCACATTTTGGTACAGCTATCTGATCCTTAGGCTACATTGACGCATCAAAGTGACAAATCTTAGTGGTCGTTTTTTTTCTTGGACATCTCAACAACTCACTGACCCTAGAGTTTCTGTGAAGCATAAATATGAATCCGATCTATGAGACACAGAGCATGTCCTATTCTCATTCATTTTGTGGATCTGACTCAGCCTATGGATCATACTTTGTAGACGAGACTTGGCCTCGTTTTGCTGCTCAGACTGTTTCATTTGTAAAACAGATGACTCACAGAAGAAACACTTTGTTCTCCAGAGTACCATCTGAGATGTATCCATTTTTAACTGATGCATTTGTAAGTGTCAATAAATAAATTTAGTTTAGACAGTCTGCCTGCTTCAGTTAAAAAAAAAAATCTGAGAAAAAAAAATTACAAAATTTCTCTTGAATGGAAGCACTAATATGGAGGTATGAAGGTAGCCTCATTGTCATGTGCGGTTCGGATCCGCAGTCGCAGATGACAGCAATGGCGTTGGACCCTGTTCACATTGCAGAATCCAACAGGTAATCTGGTTTCTCTTTTGTGCTTCACTCTGCTGGGCATTGGCTGAGTTGTGTCCACTGCTCCCAGCCGTGTTGGAGTTAATCCTTATCTTCGAGTCAGGTTGATGATTACCAGCCAACTGGTCTCTCCCTATTTAAGGCTGGGGAGTTATTTAGGAGGTCAATGAAGATAGCATCTGCCTATGCTCTTACGATTATCCAGTGTACTTGCTGATCCTCTTTGGTGACCTGCGATCTGCTGCTTGTGTGTTGTAGAAGTGTCCCTTGGTGTACCTTTTTGTCCACCCTTATATTTTTTTTCCTATGTGCCTTTATTGTCAATCCTTTGCGGTTGCTTGCATTGTTAGTGAGTTTCTGTTCAACCCCCTGTCTGTGTCTTTTGGAAGAAGGGGGGTTATTTTGGTATGTCCTGGAGTCAGGGACATGCTGGGGGTATAGACCTGGCTACTATCAAGCTTACGTGAATCTGAGACAAGGGTCAGCACAGGGATCCCAGTCTGAGGGCCAATTCATGTCTCCCCTACTATCCTATCCCACCTGTGACACTCAAGGTCCTCAGATGAATTGGAAGTCAGATGAATGAAGCTAAAGCCAATTGTTTGTCCAAAAGCTCATTTGTTTATCTCTTCAAAATACAGGAGTAGTCTTTAGGTAGAGTACTCCTGTCGGAAAGGCACCCTACAGACATCTCGGAAAACAGCTTCTCTTCAGGAAAACAAAGCAATTGGCAGTCTTATATCCGCCGTGCTGGATCAACATCTCCCCTGACAATCACTTGGCCGACACTCCAGTACACATTAGAGTATTGGCTGAGCCTATCGATTTCGGCATGTGCGGCTAAAATTAGTCTAATGTGTGAGGTTCCTTAGATAATAGAAGATTTCTACTTGGTTCTTGGATTACCATTGGCTACAGGGGTGAATATATAGGATGTTGAGAGCTTGTACCAAACCCTATTGCCTAAACAATCCCAAATAGTGATGAACAAATAAATCTACTAATCAAATTAATTTCAAATTTCCAAAATATATGAGATTATAATGAATCTAATTTTTTTTGGACCAATTTGAATGAATTCAGCCAATTTTTCATCACTTTTTTGATGACCAGGATGTGGTTAAAATAAAAATACATATATTTCTCATCTGTCCTAGACCCTCACCTGATCCCATACGGCACCTTTGCAGTTCCCTAGTTCTTTAGTTCTTCCAGGTTTGAGGCCCCCTTCACTCACATGGAGGGCAACACATGTCATTGACATGTATCACCCACTACATGATTACATTGACTTCCGGGCAATAAAAACCATAGGCCTAAGAAGAATACCAAAAAGTAAGGCAAGGCAGAACCATGGAAAAAAGTCATGTGAGGGTCTAAGACAGGTAAGTATACTGCATTTTTTCTTTTAACCATTCCTTCTCTGTTGCTTATGTTGTGGGGTCTGGATAAACCTGAAAGCATTAAGACTATATGCGTCCGATGCAGTTATGTTTCTTCAGCTAAAAACACACCCTCTGGCAGAAAACTGCATAAAAAAGCATGCGTTTTTGCCGTGTTTCGGTGCGTTTTCAGTGGATTTTTGGGTATGTTTTTGCCCATGCGTTTTTTTACTATATTCAATGGAAAAACACAGGTCAAAAACGCAGAAAGGCTATGTGCACAGGGTGCAATTTTGCTTCTTCAGCGAAAAATGCACCCTCTGGCAGAAAACCGCACTTTTGGCCAAAATATGCATAAAAAACACATGCGTTTTTTAAGTGTTTTCGTGCGTTTTTGGTTATCTTTTTGCCCATGCATTTTTTCACTATATTCAATGGAGAAATGCAGGTCGAAAATGCGTAAAGGCTATGTGCTGCAGTCTTGTTTTTTTGACGAAAAATGCACCCTTTGGTAGAAAAATGCACCTTTGGCTGAAAAAAACTATCAAAAAAGCATGCCGCGTTTTGGTGCATTTTTGCTGCGTTTTTGGGTACTTTTTTGTTCATACTGCTTGTCACTATATTCAATGGAAAACCGCAGGTGAAAAACACAGAAAGAATTGATATGCTGCTTCTTTTTTGTGCAACGAAAACTGCTAGAAAGAAAGAAGCAACGTGGACACAGCCTTTCTGAATGCTCATACATTTTGCTGGTGAAGGTCATACATGCAGTTTAGGGCCAGAAACTTTACCCAAAACTGCACCAAAAAACATATCAAAAACTGCTCCGTGTGAACAGGGCCAAATAATGTCTTTTCACAGCAATCAGGGAACTTTTGCAGAAACCCCAATACCAAAGGGTCTTTTCACATGGCAATGTAGAGTATGTAAGAGGTACAGTATATGTCAGAAGGATTTCCACATTTATTCGTCCAGTGGATGCCATTGTATAACCATACTGAGGTGTGGGAGACACGTACTAATGGATGTAAAGGGGTATCTTTTCCTGTATCACCTCTTTATGTGCATGATCTGCTGTGTTAAAATGGGTTAGCCTCAGACCAATACTACTCAATAAGGCTGTTTGGCTGAAATATTTGCAGCATGCACCACTAATCTTTTCCGTATTTCATATGAGACTTACTATTCCATTTATTGATGCTGAAAAATATTGGAATTTTTATGAGTCAATTGTATTGATCTGATTTTTATAAATGTATTGAAATACATGTATTTGGTCTAGTAATTATTTTCTGATGATGTGTATAAACGGATGCCAATCCAATGTAAAAATAGACATATGGATGATGCCTATGACATACGGATGGAAAATGGATAAAAAGCATTCACTTTTTCTGGAAGAAAATCAGACAATTTTTCATAGCCGTGTGTGAATGCAGCCTAAGATCCCCTTCACACATCATTGATTCTGGTACGTATGACGCGGTTTTCATATATACCAGAATCACAGACATATACAGACACATTAAAATCAATGGGTCTGCGCACACATCAGTGTTTTCCCAAAGACCGTGTGTCCGTATGGAGCACACGCGTGCACATGTGTTCTGCACAGAGACAAGTTTGTTTTTCTCCAGTAGCACTGATGTGTTAAGGGAAGAGAAAAGACATTGCATATAAAGCACAACCCATAATAGAATAATTATAATTATTATGGGTTGTGCGTTATATGCAATGTCTTTTCTCTTCCCTTAACCCATTACGTGCTCCATTGCATTTTCTAGCACCCCTCCTTGTTTTCATTATTGCTACTGTGGTGCATTCTCCTCCCTTGTTTTGACAGTAGCACTGATGTCACATGGATCACACAGTGATGTGACACATACCGCAGAAAACACTTGTTTTTGAAATACAATGATTTTCTCTGCTCACCTGTCTCCAGCGATGCTGTATTTGGCGCTGCTGTCACTTGCTTCAGGGCCCGCTCATTATGCTCATGAATATTCACTTCACCGCAAACCAAGAAGCAGCAGTGTCAGTGAAAGCAGCGCCAGGGACAGGTGAGTAAAATGTTCCTGATCTCCGTGTGCTATTGTGGCACACAGAGGGCCATACACATCTTCAACACGTACGTGAAAAACGTGTGTGATTTTCACTGACGTGTGAAAGAGGCCTAAGGAACAGTTCATCCGCCTCAGATTTCCATTCAACTCAAAAAAAATATCAGCTAAACTCTGTACAAAAGGAGCCTCTTTTGGCCTCTGTTGGATAAAATTGGGCTCAATGTTGGGTGTATGTACCGGGAATGCTTTGCATTCAGCAAAATTACAGTGTAATTTTGATTTCCATAAATTAAAGCTGTGAACTATTATTTCCAACATGTACAATCTTTCTATTTTCTATAAATTAAAGCTGTGAATGTTTATTCCCAACATGTACAATCTCTTTCTATCTCTTTAAATACAGTTTCTCATTTTCCAGTTTTATGATTTCAGGCTTTTTTTCCTGCTTCTCTTATTATTAGTTCTATCTTAAGCAACTCCAGCTTTTTTTCCAAAGTCAACCTGTTATTAAAAAAGGAGTAAACTGATATTAGGTCACAACAACTAACACGGAGAGATAACTAAATATTTCAAGCTTTCATGGCAAAGTGGTTTACCTACTCATAATTGATTTGCGCCCTTTTGCCCTTACCTTTTCTTCTCGATTCCTGTGCTGTGCGGTTGCTTGGAAACACCAACGTGTTGCATAACATTATTGGCAATACAAGGCTATTGCTTTTCTGAGTTGCCGCGCAACCGATTTTAATTAAAAGCTGAAATACACATCTAGGAAAGGATATATACAGGGGATACATACAAGATTCACCAAAAGTTTAGATGATTATTGCAATCAGAAAATCTGATTTTTTTTTTCTTATAAGTTCCAGAAAACCTTTGAACGAGCTTTGCCAGTCCTGTGAACATAATGAGTGGCAAAAATAGAAATAATTGGGTGTTTCACAAGTCTCTCCAAGAAATGAAATGTAAAGAGGACCAGAGTCTACTTTAATAAATAACATGAAATAATAGTTTTATAGCATTTTAATTATCAGAGCACTCCTCTCTCAGTTCCTATATTACTCAATCTGGAGACTAAATTGACAGCTGGATGTTCCATCAGCCTTGTCAATGAGCCATGTCCATCACATGAGACTGTCCAAATATTGCTGATACCGTTAGACAAACAAAGGAAGGGTACTGCGTAGTTTGCAACATATTCATAGATTCCTCACATGAATAATAAAGGAACTTCAGAGCTTTTTACTAGTAAAGAGAAGGTGTGCTTACCACTGCGCAATACTCTATTTAGCATCTGGGTGTTTGGGATCAACTGATATAGAATCCCAGAATGATAGAGTTGGAAGGGACCTCAAGGTCCATTGGCTCCAACCCCCTGTGAGTGCAGGTTTTCCTAATTCATCCCAGCTATATGTTGATCCAGCTTCCTCTTGAAGATTTCCATTGATGGAGACCTCACTACCTCTCATGGTCGCCTGTTCTACTCTTTGACTGCCGTCATTTTCAGAAAGTTTTTCTTAATGTCTAATCTGAATCTCCTTCCTTTTAGTTTCATCTCATTGCTTCTTGTACTTCCTTGTGTTAATGAGAATAGGGTGGTTCCCTCTGCACTGTGACTTCCTTTCAGATATTTGTAGACTGCTTTTAAGTCTCCTCTCAGTCTTTTCTCTTTAGCGAACTAAACATTCCTAGTTCTTTTAGCCGGTTTGCATAGGACATGGCTTGCAGACCTTCTACTATCTTGGTTGCTCTTCTCTGGACTTGCTTCAGTATATCAATGTCTTTCTTGAATTAGAACACATAGAAGTCAATGGGAAATTTGAGAATTTTTAAACTCTGATGCTGTTATAGACTCACACTTCCTGTCTTTTCATAAACAATTTTCAAATGTCTCAATATCAGAATATGCAGGATTACAATGAACACCTCTATACACCGCATAGAATGCAGAATCCACCATTCATAGTAAGTGATCCCACAACTAACCTGCACCCACACCCTTTACAATGACGTTTGCACACGATCATTAGTTGAAAGTCTCTAGAACAGTCCTTTTGGCCAATTAAAAATGGAATAGGTTAATTTTAAGCATAAGTAATGACTGAAGAGAGTTTGTTGCATTAATTTGCTTTATTACTCCAGTTCCGACAATGAGTAAAGCTACATAATGATGACATTTTGACTGCTGGATTGTTTTCAAGGTTATCTGTGTGGTGAATAGTCTGTTGTGAGAGTAGTGTGGATGTGATGGAAAAATTTATTTTTTACATTTTTATTAATACAGATCATGAAAAGATGACGAAAAAAAAATCACATTTCCAAATTAGAAGAAAAAAATGCATTTAGCACAAAATTATTTAAAGGGAATCTATCAGCAGGTTTTTGCTGCTTCATCTGAGAACACTATGATGTAGGCAAGGAGATCCTGAATCCAACAATATATCACTTAGATTGCTGAATCCAACAATATATCACTTAAGGCTACTTTACACACTGCGATATCGGTCCCGATATCGCTAGTGTGGGTAGCTGCCCCCATCTGTTGCGCGACACGGGCAAATCGCTGCCCGTGCCGCACAACATCGCCCAGACCGGTCACACATACATACCTGTCCGGCGACGTCGCTGTGACAGGCGAACCGCCTCCTTTCTAAGGGGGCGGTCCGTGCGGTGTCACAGCGACATCACTGAACCGCCGCCCAATAGCAGCGGAGGGGCGGAGCTGAGCGGGACGTAGCATCCCACCCACCTCCTTCCTTCCGCATAGCGGCCGGGAGGCAGGTAAGGGGAGCTTCCTCGTTCCTGTGGCGTCACACGCAGCGATGTGTGCTGCCGCAGGAACGAGGAACAACCTCGTTACTGCTGCAGGAACGAGATTTGAGAATGGACCCCCGTGTCGCCGATTAGCGATTTTGCACGTTTTTGCAACGATGCAAAATCGCTTATCGGTGTTACACGCAACGGCATCGCTAATGCGGCCGGATGTGCGTCACGAATTCCGTGACCCCAACGAGTTCGCATTAGCGATGTCGCAGCGTGTAAAGCCTGCTTTAGGTTACTGAGTACAGCAGTTCTGATACATTAGGAGTTTCTAGATTTAGCATGTAGTAGAGCTGATAAAGCTGTTCAAGCCACCCCAGGCTCTCATTAGAGATTGTACATTGACATTGAGATGTCAATCAGTGAAGGGGTTTGACGAACTGTGCCGTGACATTTAATCTGAGAAATGATAAGGGTCATGCTGTTTAAACAAACATAGCAAATAAACAACAGATCAAACTTTAACAAAAAAGGCATCCCTGGAATCTCTGTGTTAACCCTTGCAGCATGCTGGCTTCAACTGTTGACAGATTTCCTTTAAAGTGAACCAATCACCAGGATTTTCCTATATAACCTAAAGCCAATGCTATACTGACACTATCATGCTGATTCTCTATATACCTTTAGTTGTCAGATTGGATGTATAGCAAGTAAATTTTCAGAAATGTACAGCTTTTTCATTGGCAGCAGCTTCCGAATAGCTAATATGTTAGTCGGGTTTTGCTATGTATTCCTGCCCCTGTCTGCTGCCTGGACTCTGTAGATGCTAGACTGTATGGGCTCCTTCCAGGTATGAGTCATTTCTACCACATGATAGGAGTGTGTTGGAAATGCAGCCCGCACAGTCTAGCATCTACAGAGGCCAGGCAGCAGACAGGGGCGGGAATAGATGGCAAAACCCGATACACATATTAGTTATTCGACAGCTGCAGACAATCATAAAGCTGTATATTTCTGTAACTTTACTTGCTTGTATTTCATAAGCTATACATCCAATCTGTCAACTAAAGGTATGTAGAGAATCAGCCTGATAGCACCAGTATAGCACTGGCTTTAGTGTATATAAGAAAATCCTGGTGATTGGTGTGCTTTAACAATTGATCATTTTTGAGGACACTTAACCCTTAAGGGTTTTAATTACTTTAGGAATCCAGAGAGCAACTGGAAAATGCACATCTCAATATGGAGAAGTCATGCCATGCATGCATTACAGAAACAGCCCATCAAATGTAATGGGAGCAACAAATTTCTTATTTCCTCCTATGGGGGTGCTGCAGGTAAACTGAACACTCATTGCTAGGTTCCCCCACAGATTACAGATGATCACTGGTGGTAGCAACAGCAAGAAAACTCATAGTTACATAGTTACATAGGTTGAAAAAAGACCTAGCTCCATCTAGTTCAACCTTCCTCCACCAGTTCTACATTTTGTCCCTAAGTCACTTATAACCAACAATGTTGTGTATTGAGGAAATCATCCAGCCCTTTTTTGAAAGCGGTTATAGTATCTGCCATTACTACCTCTTGTGGTAGGGCATTCCACAGTCTGACTGCTGTAACTGTAAAGAACCCTTTCCTATTTAGCTGTCGGAATCGCTTTTCTTCCACTCGCAGTGAGTGCCCCCTGGTCCTTAGTATTGTCTTTGGAAGAAATAAGTCATGTGCCAGTCCTTTATATTGACCACACATGTATTTATACATATAAATGAGATCTCCTCTGAGACGTCTTTTTTCTAAGCTAAACATAGCTAACTTTTTCAACCTGTCATCATATGGGCGGCCTCCATTCCTTGTAATAGTCTAGTTAGCCGCCTTTGAACTGATTCTAACTTCTGTATATCACTCTTAAAATGCGGACCCCAAACTCGGCTAATGAATAAAGCAAGAAGGGATGGACCAAAGCAGATAAAAAAAATGAATAGAACATTAACATCTATAACACAAGGGGGAAAACAGAATTTAATTTAAATGTAAATAATTAATTAAATGGACATTTAACATTAGTCTAAACAGTGTTAGATTTAATTTAATAAAAACATTAATTGCCCTTAGAAGCTTATGATACATCGCAACAAAACTGTCTTTTTAATTCAATGTAAGGTCTGTAAAGTCTCATAATGAGAAGGAAAATGCTAATTTTACACTAAACACCATTATTATGTCCGATGAGCCTTGTCAGGTTGGTGGTCACAAAAAAGCTTTTAAGAATGTTATCAGCCTTAAGACTGGCAGATGGGTCGTCCTGGCATGGTAGATAAGGAGGGCTCCACTTCAGCCTGCACGTCCTGAACAAGAGTAACACATCACAGGTTAGAAACAAATCAATCGGGAAATGTATTATTTAGATCAAGTCAATTATGTTTTGTTTTATTCATATACTTTGTGTATAAATATAAAAAATAGGAAGATAACTCTGCATCAAATGCGATAACCAAAATACAGTATGTGACATTCGCTAACACTAATTACTATTCATTAAGCTTAATATTGATTAAAGCAGGACAGTTATGTTAAATAATATAGATTGCTACATTCAATATTGTATTTTGCAGCAAAATAATCTGTATCACTGCCAGAAAACAGCACAGAACCGCTGAATTCTTAATTGCCAAATATAATTAGCTACTTTTGGAGAGCGAAATCTCTGTCTGGCGTGGATTATGGTGTTGGGTAATACGGCGCTCCCTCCTGTTACAATATTCATTTATTGTATGACAACCATCGAATATTTTACAGGAAGCTTCGTCAGGGTCTAGTTCTCATCTGGTGTCCAAAACAACAGCTCGTCCTGGCACAGGTAGACACGAGAGGCCCAACTGTAGCCATAGCATCTGCAATCACAGACATAACCGGGATGCTGAGCAGGTGAGAAGAAATGTACAGGTCACTAACAATCAATACTGCAGGCTCTGTCAGAACGGGGGGGGCACTCCAGAAGGGGATGTTAGAGCATACAGCACTGCAGGAAGATCCGGTGATGATGCATCTGAGAGTGGCAGGGTATTAGAGTGAGAAGCACAACTGGAGGATTCAATGATGATGCGCAAGATGGAGGGGGAAGTAGGGGCACAATCTAAAGTATGCTAATGAGACATTGCCCTTCTATTTCCACTCCAGGCAAACAGTATAACCTATGTAAAATAATAGCAAGAAGAGAAGCTTCTGTACTTAGACAATCAATCATTTTTGCATAGTAATACAGTGCTCACCTTTTGTCCCCAATGTACTTTGCAGAGGGGTTAATATGTTACCAAAACCTTATCTAATCAGGAGAATCACTTATCTGTGCTGTAAATAACTGAAGTGATTTTACAATGTAATTTCCCCACTCTTTCTTTCATTAAAGAAGTTTTTTGCTACAAATGTGACTCCCTTTCATTTGTCCTAACTATTTCTAGCTAACACTTTCCCAATATACTTCTGCTACCTACACTGCTCCTGTAAACTGATCTCTCTGCAGTGTGCATATATCTTTATTGCTGTTTTGCTTTGATCCTTCCAGTCTGGAGACTAGAAATGAACAAACTGAGCAGGGCACATCTCTAGTGGAAGCATAGCTACCTCTTTGTGAGTGACAGCAGTCTAGCCACACATGCCCTGGTTTACAGTGTTTTCATGTGACAAGCACTGCGATGTGCACATCAAAGGTTGATATACTGTAATAATCGGCACATTGTAGTGCTGGTTATATGTAAGCACCGATCTATAAACTAGGCATGAGAGTGAAGTGTGATCTGGGCATACGTGTCCAAACTACTTTAAGTCACAGAGAAACAGCCCTATCCCCACCAGTGACGTGCCCTGCTCAGTTTGTCCAATTCCGGTCTCCAAATGGGAAGAATCAAAGCCAGAACATCAACATAGTAATATTGGAGCTGCAGAAAGATCAGCTTACAGGCGAAGGATACGCAGCAGACGTGTATTACAAAAGGGAGAGTTAGGAATAGTTAGGACAAATGAAAGGGGATCATATTTGTAGGGGAAAACATATTTAAGCCATTTAAGATTAAAGGGAATCTGTCACCACCAGGTTTTTAACACCTAATGTGGGAGCAGCATAATATAGGAGCAGAGATCCTGATTCCAGGGGTGTTTCGCTTACTGGGCTACTTAGTGTAGTTTTGATAAAATCACTGTTTATTCAACAGAGTGAATTATCATTAAATGACTACTTAGCATGCTGCAGATAGTCCAGCATATTAATTAGCTCTATATAGCTGCTAGATCTGCATCAGAGAAAAGATTAATTTTATCAAAATGACAGCAAACAGCTCAGTAAGTGACACATCACTGAAATCAGGGTCTCTGTCTCAAAATTATGCTGCTCTCAGGTGGGGTAGCAAAACCTGGTGACAAATTCTCTTTAACAAGACAAAAGAGTAACATACTAATCTTCTATGCAGGGGCATAGGCTGAACTATTTTGGGGTTTACAATGCAAATAGCCTCTTCAAATGGAAGAGGATTTGTTCTCTGGGGCCACCTTTAACCCCTTAGTGACGAAGCTAATTTTCACCTTAATGACCAGACCAAATTTTGCAATTCTGACCAGTGTCACTTCATGAGGTTATAACTCTGGAACGCTTCAACGGATCCTGGTGATTCTGAGATACTGTTGTTTCGTCATTTATTGGGCTTCATGTTAGTACTAAATTTAGGACAATATTTTTTGCGTTTATTTATGAAAAAAATTGAATTTTGGCAAAAATTTTGAAAATTTAGCAATTTTCAATTTCTGAATTTTTATACCATTAACCAGAGATTTCTGTGACACAAAATAGTTAAGAAATAACATTTCCCACATGTCTACTTTACATCAGCACAATTTTGTAAACAAAATTTTTTTTGTTAGGAAGTTAGAAGAGTTCAAAGTTTATCAGCGATTTCTCATTTTTACATCAAAATTTACAAAACCATTTTTTTAGGGACCACATCACATTTGAAGTGACTTCGATAGGCCTAAATGACAGAAAATACCCAAAAGTGACACCATACTAAAAACTACACCCCCCAAAGTACTGAAAACCACATTCAAGAAGTTTATTAACCCTTCAGGTGCTTCACATGAACAAAAGCAATGTGGAATGAAAAAAAGCAAAAATTACATTTTACCTAAAAATGTTGCTCTAACCCAAATTTATTCACTTTTAGAAGAAATAACACAACAAAATGGACCCCAAAACTTGTTCCCCACTTTCTTATGAGTGCGCCGATACCCCACATGTGGTCAGAAACCTCTGTTTGGACAAATGGGAGGGCTTGGAACAGAAGGAGCAATATTTGAATTTTGGAAAGCAAATTTGGCTGAAATAGATTGCGGGCACCATGTTGCATTTACAGGTCCGCTAAGGTACCTAAACAGAAGAAACCCCTCACAAGTGATGCCGTGTTGGAAACTAGACCCCTCAAGGCTTCTATCTAGTGGTATAGTGAGCATTTTGGATCTACAGGTACTTCACAGATTTTGTTAACGTTACGTTGTCATATTGAAAATTTTAATAATTTTCTCAAAAATGTTGCTTTAGCATCAATTTTCTCACTTTTTCAAGAGGTAATTCCAAAAATTTGACCTCAAGGTTTGTTACCAACTTTTTTATGAGCGCGGTGATACCTCACATGTGGTCTGAAACCTTTGTTTGGACAAATGGGAGGGCTTGGAACGAAAGGAGCAATATTTGAATTTTGGAAAGGAAATTTGGCTGAAAAAGATTGTGGGCACCATGTCGCATTTGGAGGTCCCCTAAGGTACCTAAACAGCAGAAACCCCGCACAAGTGACCCCATTTTGGAACCCCATTTTGGAAACTAGGCCCCTCAAGGAATTTCTCTAGATGTTTGGTGAGTACCCTGAACCCCCAGTTGCTTCACAGAATTTTATAACGTTGAGCCATGAAAATAAAAAAATAACATTTTACCACAAAATTGTTATTTCAACCAGGTAGCTTTTTTTTCACAAGGATAACAGGAAAAAAATCACCATGAAATTTATTGTGCAATTTCTCCTGAGTTTGGCAATACCTTATATGTGGTGGAAATCAACTGTTTGGGTACACGGCGGGGCTCGGAAGGGAAGGAGTGCCATTTGACTGCAAAATTTTCTGGAATCAGTAGCGGACGCCATGTTGCATTTGGAGAGCCCCTGAGGTGTCTATACAGTGAAGCTCCTCAACATGTGGCCACATTTTGGAATATAGACCCCACAAGGAATTTATCTAGATGTTTGGTGAGTACCCTGAACCCCCAGGTGCTTCACAGAAGTTTATAATGTTGAGTTGTGAAAATAAAAAAATACATTTTTACCACAAAATTGTTATTTCAACCAGGTAGCTTTTTTTTTTTTACAAGAGTAAAAGGAAAAAATTCAGCATAAAATTTATTGTGCAATTTCTCCTGGGTTTGGCGATACCTTATATGTGGTGGAAATCAACTGTTTGGGCACATGACAGGGCTCGGAAGGGAAGGAGTGCCATTTGACTGCAAAATTGGCTGGAATCAATAGTGGACGCTATGTTGCATTTGGAGGGCCCCTGAGGTGTCTATACAGTGAAGCTCCCCAACATGTGGCCCCATTTTAGAAAATAGACCCCTGATGGAATTTATCTAGATGTTTGGTGAGTACTCTGAACCCTCAGGTGCTTCACAGAAGTTTATAATGTTGAGTTGTGAAAATAAAAAAATACATTTTTACCACATAATTGTTACTTCAACCAGGTAGCTTTTTTTTTACAAGTGTAAAAGGAAAAAAATCAGCAGAAAATTTATTGTGCAATTTCTCCTGAGTATGCTGATACCTTATGTGTGATGAAAATCAACTGTTTGGGTGCACAGCAGGGCTCGGAAGGGAAGGAGCGCCATTTGACTGCAAAATTGGCTGGAATCAATAGTGGACGCTATGTTGCATTTGGAGGGCCCCTGAGGTGTCTATACAGTGAAGCTCCCCAACATGTGGCCCCATTTTAGAAAATAGACCCCTGATGGAATTTATCTAGATGTTTGGTGAGTACTCTGAACCCTCAGGTGCTTCACAGAAGTTTATAATGTTGAGTTGTGAAAATAAAAAAATACATTTTTACCACATAATTGTTACTTCAACCAGGTAGCTTTTTTTTACAAGTGTAAAAGGAAAAAAATCAGCAGAAAATTTATTGTGCAATTTCTCCTGAGTATGCTGATACCTTATGTGTGATGAAAATCAACTGTTTGGGTGCACAGCAGGGCTCGGAAGGGAAGGAGCGCCATTTGACTGCAAAATTGGCTGGAATCAATAGTGGACGCTATGTTGCATTTGGAGGGCCCCTGAGGTGTCTATACAGTGAAGCTCCCCAACATGTGGCCCCATTTTAGAAAATAGACCCCTGATGGAATTTATCTAGATGTTTGGTGAGTACTCTGAACCCTCAGGTGCTTCACAGAAGTTTATAATGTTGAGTTGTGAAAATAAAAAAATACATTTTTACCACATAATTGTTACTTCAACCAGATAGCTTTTTTTTTACAAGTGTAAAAGGAAAAAAATCAGCAGAAAATTTATTGTGCAATTTCTCCTGAGTATGCTGATACCTTATGTGTGATGAAAATCAACTGTTTGGGTGCACAGCAGGGCTCGGAAGGGAAGGAGCGCCATTTGACTGCACAATTGGCTGGAATCATTAGCGGACGCTATGTTGCATTTGGAAAGCCCGTAAGGTGCCTAAACAATGGAGGTTTCCCACAAGTGACCCCATTATGGAAACAAGACACCTCAAGGCTTTTATCTAGGTGTATAGTTAGCAGTTTGAATCCAAGAATACTTCACAGAATTTGATAAGCTTAGGTTGCCATATTTTCATTTTTTTCACAAAAATGTTGCTTCAGCATCATATTTCTTACTTTTTCAAGAGGCAACAACAAACCGTGGACCCAACAGGTTGTTATCCAGTGTCTTATGAGCACAGGGATACCCCACATGTGGCCAAAAACCTCTGTTTGGATAAATGGGAGGGCTTGGAATGGAAGGAGCACCATTTTAATTCTGGAAAAGTTGAAATAAATTGCGGGCACCATGTCACATTTGCAGGGCCCCTTGGGTACCTATACAGCAGAAACCCCCCACAAGTGACCCCATTTTGGAAACTGGATTTTATTCAGGAGTATAGTAAGCATTTTGAATCCACAGGTACTTCACAAAAATGTTGCTGTAGCAACAAATGTCTCACTTTTAGGCTATGTGGCCATGATCCAGCGACACGGCGTCTAGTACACAGTGTCAGCCTTCCTGCAGAGATGTGAGTGTTGTCCACGGGAGAACGCAGCTGCCCATGCCCACGTTTTGGGATCAGGCTGCTGTGGAGCTTTATGCTACCTGCAGATAATACTCTTGTCTCTGCAGGATAAATTGACATGCTGAGGCTCGGGAAGCTGCACCACAGGTCAGTGTATGCTGCGGAGAAAAGAAGCAGACTGGGCATGGGATTTCTAAAAATCCTTCCACTGTGCTTCTACTGCACAACACAGCATTATGGACGCAGGGAAAACACTCTGCACCGAAAACGCTACAAACCCTGATCGTGGGCACACAGCCTAAAATGCTACAATGGATGAGTGGATAGATGTCAAACATCTATAACATCCCACCCCCCTGCATATTCTAAGCTGGCGCCCTTTAGTGCCTTTCATGGGGCACTAAAGGGTGCCTAGCCTTGTATTTAGCCCCCCAAAAAATTAAATAATTAAAATAAACGATGTGGGGTCCCCCCTATTTGTGATAGCCAGCTAGGGTAAAGCAGACAGCTGTAGCCTGCAAACCACAGCTGACAGCTTCACCTTGTCTGGTAATCAATTTGGAGGGCTCCCCAGGCGTTTTTGTTTTTTTTTTTTAAAAAAAACAAACAAATAAACGTGGGGTCCCCCCCAAATTAGATCACCAGCCAAGGTGAAGCGGACAGCTGGGGTCTGGTATTCTAAGGGTGGGAAGAGCCATGGTTATTGGACTCTTCCCAGCTTAAAAATAGCAGGCCGCAGCCGCCCCAGAAGTGGCGCATCCATTAGATGCGCCAATCCTGGCGCTTCGCCCCAGCTCATCCCGCGCCCTGGTGCGGTGGTAAACGGGGTAATATATGGGGTTGATACCAGCTGTAATGTCACCTGGCATCAAGCCCTGGGGTTAGTGATGTCACGGCATCTAAACAGATACCCGACATCACTAACCCAGTCAGTAATAGAAAAAAATAAAGACAAAAAAAAAAGTATTTGAAAAAAAAACTCCCCGAAACATTCCTCTTTCACCAATTTATTGAAAATAAACAAATTCCGGTTGCTGTAATCCATTTTGGAGGTCCCTTGACGACTCTAGACCTTCTAGAATATGGGGGGCATGTTCAGGGAACGTTTCCCTCATTTTCTGAAAGAGTAAGCTCTCCATGAGCAGTGTGGGTGCAGTAATCTGAGAATACTGCACTCACACTGCCCCGGTCCAACCTAGGGCAGAGTGACCTGCAGTAACCTCATTCCAGAATATGAGGGGCACGCTCACAGAACGTATCCCCCATTTTCTAGAACAGCAGACTCTCCATGTGAGGAGTGTGGCTGCAGATTACTGCACTCACTCTCCCCCGGTCGACAGTACAGCAGAGAGGTCAACGTCCCTGCTTGCAAGGATCCAGCTGACAGCCGCTGTCTGCACATGCGCCGCCAGCTTTCTAGAAGAAGGCCGAATGATCGTGGGGACGGAGCAGAAGCCAGGTAACGGGGAAGACTGGAGGCTGACGGGGTGCTGATGGGAGGCTGACGGGGGGTGATGGCGGGAGACCTGGCGACAACTTTTCTGTCGCATGTGACGTGTCACATGCGGCAGAAAGAGCAGGATGAATGCAGCCGCGCGCTATTGTGTGCTGCACGCCGCCATCTTGCATGTTCCAGAGGGGGGAAGGGGGAGCGCTCTGGAGAACCGGAGGGCTCCGGTGTACCGGAGGAGGGGTCAGGGGGAGGACATTTCCCTCCGATCTGAAATTTTTGATCATTTCAGATCGGAGGGAAATGAATGCAGAGCCGGCGGCGGCAGTTTTCTGTGCGCTTTAGCGCCATTTTGACTGTTCCGGAGGGGAGTAGGGGTGGGGGGGGGGACTCTCCGGTACCGGGGGCTTTGGGGGCACCAGGGGTTTATATTTATTTCTCATCTGACATGTTTGATCACGTCAGATGAAAAAGAAATCAGTTTTACAGGTCATTTCTTTTTTTTTCATGTGTTCGTCGGTATACGGTGTATACCGGCAATCACATTATCGGGGTCCAAAAAAACCCCCGATTCATAATCTGGGGGGTCTCAGCTACCCCCGGTAGCTGAAACCCCCGAGATTTTCGGTCGCTAGGGGGCGCTACAGGCTTTTTTCGGCCCGCCGCTTTAAAGCGGCGGAACAGAATGAGTACCCTGTTTTGCCGCCGTTTTAAGTCGTACGGCCGTCGTTAGAGGTTAAAGACCATTGTCAAATAACTTAGACTAAAACCTGTTCTACACGTGTCGATATATCGTGCAATCGTATTTGCGATCACACCTGCCCTCATCGTTTGTGCGGCACGGGCAATTTGTTGCCCATGTCGCACAAAGTCGTAAACCCCCTAAACACGTACTTACCTCCCAAACGACCTCACTGTGGGTGGCGAACATCCTCTTCCTGAAGGGGAACGGACGTTCCCCGTTACAGCGACGTCACACAGTGGCCGGCCAATAGAAGCGGAGGGGTGGAGATGAGCGGGACGTAAACATCCCGCCCACCTCCTTCCTTCCGCATTGCCGGCGGCTTCAGGTAAGCTGCAGTTCATCGCTCCCGGGGTGTCACACGGTGCGATGTGTGCTGCCTCGGGAACAATGAACAACCAGAGCACATAACGACGTTTGATTTTTAGAAAATGAGCAACGTGTCAACGAGCAACGATAAGGTGACTATTTTTGCTTGTTAACAGTCGCTCGTAGCTGTCACACACTACGATATGTCAAACTATGCCGGATGTGCGTCACTAACGACGTGACCCCGATGGCATATCGTTAGATATATCGTAGCATGTAAAGCGGCCTTTATAAGCCAAATCAGTAACGTCATTTGCACCCCACTTGTTTCTTGGTGTTGCCCATCAGTACAAAGCAAGAGATGATTTGGTTAGGTGAGAGACCACTGACTGAGGGTCTAAGTGGAAATGTTTCACCTTGTGGAGAGAGATATGCCTGACCGAGAAGGAGACTTATCAGTCATGCAATAATCCCCTGGAATATTAAATATGCAAAAACCTGTAAATAAGGAACAGGATTTGATCTTTAGTGACACTTGATATTTCTTAATATGTTCCATTCATATGAATGGGGTGTGAAGTTATCCATGAATATTGTTATCCATAATAATTTATCTTTTTTGCAACTGCTATGTGTGAGCCTATACTAAATGTCCCTAAAGCTTTTTTTTGGGGTGGGAATACTTATAATCTAAGGCCTATCTGTAGAGATTCTCAATGGTGGAGACTTGTGATGGGCAAGCTTCCTCCCCACTGGTTGATACTTGATTGAGCATCGAGCTGCTCGGTTACAAATGACACTCGATCAATCATCCCTGTTGCTCGAGTGTCATGCTTGAGTCCACACCTTACATATTTTGTGGCTGGTTTTCAGAAAATAAACATGAGGTGAATGCCTGCCTATCACAATAAAGTCGTAGCCATGTTTACTGCTTGCATTATTGTGATTGTCCAACTGCACCATGTCATTGGGTCTACATAGTACCCGTTGACATGTCCCTTGACTCACTCTTTAACAGATACAGTGTAAGGATAGCTGCTGGGGAAGGGGTAGTGTATTAAAGTTTTTATTGTCTTACAGTATTTGGGGCTGCAATCTAAAATATCTATTATATTCTCTAGTAATACTGCTCTTAGCTGCATTTAGAGCAGGGAAAGCTTCTTGAGATGGCATAGTGTATTAGAGGCATTTAGGGAGGGATTATTGCCTTTTCAGTCCTTGCTGCTGCAACATAAAACCAAAAGTCCTTTTCGGGGCTTTGTCTAATGTACTATTTTCTCTAATAACACTGTTCTTAGCTGCATCTAGTGTAGGGAGAGCTGCTGAAGAAGGGATAGTATATTAGAGGCATTTTGGCAGAATTATTGCTTTGCAGTCCTTGCTGCTGCAATGTAAAACCAAAAATACTTTTAAACTCTACATCTATTATTTTCTAGTCCCTATTAATAACAGTCTTAGCTGCATAACTAACTTAAAAATGCACAAGGCATGCAATAAAGGATGAGGAAGTGGAAGGCTTGCTGATAGTGGTGCATGCATAGACCGTGGCCGTTTACGAAGGCAAATTGTGCCTGTTTGTGGGAGCACAACAAACACACTTATCATCTAGACCTAGTTTTGTCTCCCACTTTGCAGGGGGACACTGGACACCACTGTTATAACTAAAACTTTGCCAGCAGGTGGTTGGTTGTATAATGCTTCCAGTCTGTTTCTTAGCATGACCATGTCTTCAACACAGTTCAATCTCACTAGCCCAGAGTCAGTACTACATAATAATCACCCTAATTCTCCTTTCTCCCAGCATGGAGATCCCACACTGGAACACTCCAAGGGTCTTCTTACATTTACATGCAATAATTCTGACATCTTGCCCTACATATTTCAAGAGGAACATGAGGAGACCGTTTGCAGTGATGCCCATATATTTGAGCAGCCATGATTAGAAGAAGACAATCATGCAGAATGGCAATTACTATCTCAAGAGGTGAATGATGATGAAACACAGTTGCCAACAAGTCCTGTTGTTAAGGGCTGCTTTACACGCTACAACATTGCTAAAGCGATGTCGTTGGGGTCACGGAATTTGTGATGCACATCCGGCTGCGTTAGCGATGTCGTTGCGTGTGACACCTATGAGCGATTTTGAATCGTTGCAAAAACGTTCAAAATCCCTAATCGGTGACATAGGGGTCCATTCCCAATTATTGTTGAAGCTGCAGGTACGATGTTGTTCGTCGTTCCTGCAGCAGCACACATCGCTATGCAGGAACGAGGAACCTCACCTTACCTGCGTCCGCCGGCAATGAGGAAGGAAGGAGGTGGGCGGGATGTTACGTCCCGCTCATCTCCGCCCCTCCACTTCTATTGGCTGGCCGCTTAGTGACGTTGCGGTGACGTCGCGGTGACGCCAAACGCACCTCCTCCTTGAGGGAGGGATTGTTTGGCGGTCACAGCGACGTCGCTGAACAGGTATGTGCGTGTGATGCTGCCGTAGCGATAATGTTCACTACGTCAGCGATCACCACATATCGGCCGTATGATGGGGGCGGGTGTTATTGCGCTTGACATCGCCAGCATTGCTAGCGATGTCGCAGCGTGTAAAGCGGCCCTAAGTCAACAAGTAAGTAGAAGGACCAGACTTTGGAAGTGAAAGATGAGGTAGTGGAAGATAAAGTCACTGACCCAATCTGGGAAGGTGATTTGCATAGCGAGGACAGCAACACACAGAGGGATAGATCCACATCCCTGCAACAGGAAGAAAGAGGCAGTGATGTCGCCAGAGGGAGAAGGCATTATACTGTTCCCCATAGAAAACACGTGCAGCATGTTCTCAGGTTAGGTGTTCCCCAGTCTTGTCCTTTTTTAATGAAAGAGTGGAAAATAAATAAAAATGGGTATTTTTTATCGGTGCCATATCAAGAACATCAGGAGCCTGACCACTCCCAGCATGACTACCATGAGCATGCTCAAGCAAATGTCATCAAACACCTGACCAGGTGGACTGAACACTTGGGTCCATAATCAATGTCTGCTTGTTGCACCACAACCTCCTCCTTTGTGCTACATGCTTGCCAATACCCTGTCCAGGATGTAGGCGCGGATGCCTCCCACCCTGCATCTGTTGGTGCACATTCGCAAGCATCATTATTAACCACAATCACTTCCTTCTATCAGTGAAGTGTTCAGATCTCCCTACCCCAGGCCTAGGAACACAAGTGGAAATACACAGCCAGCAATCCAGAGGAGGTCCAAACACAAAACACTTGCATTTAGTGCATAGGCTGTACCACTGTAGGAGTCCTACTCTTTTTAAAAATTTGAAAACATTTTTTCTGAGACCTCCTCTATGTGGTTTGCAATCTTTCATTTTACATTTTTGCTAGGCCTTTCACTTAGTCCTGCTCTTTTTTTTTTTTAATTGTAAAAAAATATTCTGAGGCCCTCCTCTATGTGTCTTCCAGGGTGCTTTGCAATCCCTCCTTTAAATAAATATGGTGAAATACAGTGAGAGATGGCCTGGTTATTAAGGCTATGTTCATATACATATTTTTGTTAGATTTTTTTGCAGCTTTTGTTATGTATTTTATGCAAATTAAAAGCTGATTTTTACATTACCAGCAAAAGCTAGGGGATTTCATAAATCTAGTGCAAACAATTGTATTTTTTCCCTGACTGAAAAAGAAATCTGCTGCATTTTTGAAAGTAGCAGCATGTCAATTCTTTCACCATTTTTTGCAGCGTTTTTTTCAATATTGAAAGCAACAAGAGTGCAAAAACGCAGTAAAAACTCAACGGGTCAATATAGCTTAATGGTTGGAGAAAGTGTTATTTTTTTTTCTATCCTAATTTTTCTTATCTACATCTCTTATCCAGGAAAGAATGTGTCATAACATTTTTCCCAGTAACATTTTATCTTTGGTTTTGTATTTTTTTACTGTTTTCCCCTAAATATCCCGTAAACAATACTCTGACAATGTTGTTCTCAACAGCAACCTAGGAGTCAGCAATGCATCCAGGTATCTTTCCCATATCATTCCCATTTAATTGGAGCACTGTTTCCATCGATTTAAGCATTTTTAGGGTCCCCCAACCCTCCTGGTAGGGTATTCCAGAACAATGCTCGAGTTTGTCATTGATTTCTATTATACTTGTTACTCTATCTGAGCATCTAACTTGCTCAATTCAAGTAAGGAGCACTTGAAAATTTTAGTGCTTGCTCATCACAAATGAAGATTTAAAATATCATTTTCATGAAGCAAATAGAAAGCGGTAAAATATTCTAAAAATGCTATGAATGTTATTAAAGTGAACCTCTCACCGGATGTTCATAATACTTACCTAATGGTCGGTGCAGAGCAGACTGGTCGGATGGGCATCTCTGTTCTCCGAGTCCTGCTCTTCCTCTTTCGCCCATCTTTGTCCTTCTTCTGAAGCTAATGTGATCTACCTGAGCAGGGCAGATCAAAGTGCGCCTGCGCAGGACCTCACTGTCAGTTAATGTAGATGATGTAGAAGGCATCATCATCCACACTAGCTTCAGAAAGACAACAAAGATGGCCGAAAGAGGGAATGCGGGACCTGGAGAATGGAGACGCCCATCCAACCAGTCTACTCCACACCGACCGTTAGGTAAGTATTATAAACAGCCGGTAACAGGTTCCCTTTAAGTTGACATTTCCCTCCCAAGTATTCAAGACTAAAGTGGGATTTACATGCTACAACAAATCTAACGATGTGTCGGCGGGGTCACGTCGTAATTGACGCACATCCAGCATCGTTAGTGTTGTTGTAGCGTGTGACAGCTATGTGCGATTGCGATTAAACGTAAAACCGTTCATCGCATACACGTCGTTCATTTCCTTCAAATTGCATGTCGGGTTGTTCAATTTTCCCGAGGTACCACACATCGCAGTGCGTGAGACCCCGGGAACGATGAACAGATCTTACCTGTGTCCCGCGGCTCCCGCCGGCAATGCGGAAGGAAGGAGGTGGGCGGGATGTTTACGTCCCACTCATCTCCTCCTCTCCGCTTCTATTGGCCGGCTACCGCGTGATGTTGCTGTGACGCCGAACGTCCCTCCAACTCCAGGAAGTGGATGTTCGCCGCCCACATTGAGGTCGTATAGAAGGGTAAGTACGTGTGACGGGAAATAATCGTTCGTGCGACACGGTCAACAAATTGAATGTGCCACACATACGACAGGGGCGGGTACGATCGCATACGATATAGTATGTGATATCGTAAGGTGTAAAGCAGCCTTTTGATAGGAATATCTGTCTTGTTGCACCCATAAGGGGTTAGGACTATGGATGCAGTCAGGCAGGCTGAACTATGCAGTATGCATTGAACAGTCCTCCTGTAGCAGATGGGCATAGATGGCTGTTTTTTAGGTTTACAAACTACCAAAATGTTTCCTAGAATAGAAAAACTGTACTAAGTATTCTCCTATTTTATCTCCAATCACTGTGCTGATTAACGGCTTAACGGACCCCTACAAGGAACTATTAAACATTACATAGATTAAACTATGAGATATATAGTATTTAAGATAAAAGAATGAACCAAGACAATGAAGCAGATAAAACTCAGTTCAAATATATGAAGTGATTAAAATTTAAAAGGTCGACCGGGGTCTGTCTGTACCAAGGGTATTCTTTCGAAAATTGTAGAAAGGGAACAAAAATAGCCCAAAATAGTATCAAAGGAGAAGTGACCTTGAAGATCCACAGATGCCTCATCAATGTCTCCCTTGGGGGCTACACATTAAATTCCGAGAACAGAATAGTAACCTAGAATGTGGTCCTATTAATGAAATATATAGTAACAATAAAGATAAAATTGAATGATTATTCCAACAGCTGGAAATTCTTCTATGAAGTTGGCCACTCAACAATGGAGAGTCGTGTTTGCCAGAAGAAACAGTCAAGATCATGTTAGTTGAAACAATATTTTGTAAAAAATGGTGGTCTACTTTTGACAAACCCTTCTTGATAAAAAGGAAGCACTAAAAATAAGCTACATTTGTTCAGTGTAAAACTTTGATGGCAAGTGTTTTATATCCATATAGTGCCATCATAGGACAAATTAAGCAACACAGGTTCTGGTGAACTCATTGGCTTTGATTCATCAAGACGGGTGATTTTTACATCGGTCTTGATTGGGGAGACGGAGGGACTTGTAGTCAAAGAGCTCTGATTTATAAAGAGGTGCACAGACTCTAATGAATCAGATGTGTTTGAAAAGTGTCATGCACCTCGATGCAGGAACTGGAGTTAGGTGTCTAGCATAGGAACACCACAGCTTGTCATTAATTAGATGAACTGTGGCTTCATGCCCCCGTTGTGCCCCTGTCATGCCACAGCTCTAGATAATAGATAAAGCGCCCATCTGTTTACTCAGAATATTATAACAGAATCTTTAACCCCTGTATGACCTAGGACGTATATGTATGTCCTAGGTTACCTCCCTCTCTTTAATGTAGGCTCATGCGGTGAGCCCGCATTACACCCCGCATATGTTTGGTGATCTGATCAGCACAAAAAATGTGCCCTGGCAGGGATTGCACTCTTCCCCACTGCCATCGGGGGCCCCGTGACCTGATCACAGGGAACCAATGAGTTGAAATGTCAGCGCGGAGTCAGCTGTCATAACTCACTTCCTGTGAATGATGGCAGAGCACCGGCATTCACAGAAGAACATCATTTCTGCTGAAGCATCACTCTGAACAGCAGAAGCAATTGGATAATGCAGGAATAAAGCCAGTAAAATTAATAAAAAAATGTAAAAAAATGTTTTTAAACATATGAAGAAAGAAAAAACCTAAAAGTTCAAATCACCCTCTTATGCCCCATTGATAATAAAACCATAATAAAAACTATAATAAAACCATAATAGAAAACACATTTGATATAGCCGAGTTCAGAGGTGCCCGATCTATCAAAATATTAAATGTATTAATGTGATCCATCAAACGCGTAGCGAGAAAAAAATCAAAATGCCAGAATTATGTTTTTTTGGTTGCCACAGCATTGAATTAAAACAGGCAATTAAATCATCACATCTACCCAAAATTAGTACAATTAAAAATGTAAGTTCATGATGCAAAATTTAAACCTCATACAGCTCTAGATCCTGAAAAATGAGAATACTATGGGTCTCAAAAAATGGGGACAAAAGCAAATTTATTTTTTCTTACAAACTACTGAATTTTTTTCACGACTTAGATAAAAGTAAAACTATGCATGTTTGGTATCTACAAAGTCATGACCTGGAGAATCATACTGACAGGTCAGTTTTACTATATAATTAGCATGGTAAATAAAAATACCAAAAAAACTATAGGGTAATTACACTTTTTTTGCAGTTTCACAGCACTTGGAATTAACTTCCTATTTTCCAGTACAACATGGGGCAGAATGAATAGTGTAATTGAAATGTACAACTCTTCCTGCAAAACCCAAGCCCTCATATGGCTATTTTGATGGAAAAATAAAAAAGTTATGGCTCTTGGAAGAAAGGGAGGAAAAAATGAAAATGAAAAACAGAAAATCACCGGGTAATAAAAGGGTTAAATATAAAGGCTCTTATCCAGACAACAACATTAAAATGTTATTCCCATCTTAGCAAGTTATACCATAAGGGATGGTGTGTGGTACTACACTGCTCTTAGAAGAATCAATCAACGCAGTATGAAAGTATTGCGTTTTTCAGTCTCCGACTTCTTCATCAGAAAATAAAATGCTTATTGTCCTAATGAAAAGTCTTTGACTTTGAAACCTATAGACCCTACACTGCTTGTCTTCCTGCAGGGACATGCTCTGACTCACCTTGCAGCCGGGTCTCTGCATGCTGCCTGGTGTCTGCTGGTGTCCTCCATGTGGTTTCTCCTCCCCCGCCTCCTGGACCCTGTGCACATGTCACAGCATCTCCGGAAGCGCTCCTTAGGAGTGCGCACATCGCTGCCTCTCTCTTAAAGCGCCACCGCACTACTCCCAGGAAGTGCCTCCGACCCTATTGCCTGATCAATGCCCTAGTTTAGCTAGCCAGCAGGTCCCCGTGTCTGTCCCATCCTGTTGGCTCCAGTCCTGTTGTCTCCTGTCCAGTCAGGCTATGCCAGTGTCCATGCCCGTCCGTCATGGCCGTGCCTCCAGCCTCAGCTTTCCTGGTGGCCCTTGCCACACAAGAGACTGTGCCTATTTGCCTGGCCGTGTGTCCAGTTTTAGCTATTCCGGTGGCCCTTGCCGCACTAGAGACTGTGCCTGTCCATCCCGACCATGCCTCCAGCTTCAATTATCCCGGTGGCCCTTGCCACACCAGAGACTGTGGCTGTTCGCCTCAGCTATGCCTCCACCCTCAGCTACCCCAGTGGCCCTCTCCACACCATAGACTATGCCTGTCCGCCGTAGCCGTGCCTCCAGCCTCAGCTATACTCGTGGCCCATACCACACAAGAGACTGTGCCTGTCTATCCAAGCTGTGCCCTTTATCTTGGCCACTCCGGTGGTCCCAGCCTCACTAGAGATTTTGTCTGTCTGCCCTGACCGTGCCATCTGCCTCTGCTATCCTTGTAATCTCAGTCTACACTCAAGACTCAGCCCTGTCTACTCCTGTGTCTGCCCTTGCTCTGGGGTCAGCTGCCACAGTTCCGGTTCCTGCCCTGAGAGAAGCACCTGGCATCCACCTCGCGGTGGGTGCTTAGTCAAGCCCTTCCCACTGAAAGGGGAAAATTCGGGGTTCCCCTGTGGTCCACTGGGTCCACATCTGCTCACCACAGTACTATCACCAGGGGACAAGCGTGACACTTTATTTTCATACTGCATTGATTGGTTCTTGTAATGGCATGGCAGTACCAAACACCATCCCTTACCATATAGCCATCTGTATTTCGGAACCCGTTGTATCTGCAGCAGCTGTTTTCTATATTCCCTTTCCTTCCACCCTGAGGTGATCATATAGGTATCCACCTAAACAGTCTGTCCCAGATAACAGCCATTATGATGCTTTTCTTTTCAGCTTTCATCTTAGTAAGGTGTCACCTAACCATAGGTGTTGAGATCTTGGTAACCTCCATAAACCCTTGTGAATAGACCTCTTCAGTGCCTAGTTTGAGTTGAATGATATCTGTGCATATGCAGCACTTCCATTGGTTCAACTATTTTTAGGACTGCTGGTCGCTTTCTTTACACAGCTGTCTCTGGCAGTTCCCTAGAAGAACAAATGTTTAGTTGGGGTATTGCAGTTCTGTTTTCAGGATTAGTGTGACCACCATTGACCAGCAAGTTAAAAATTATTCTTTGCATAAGTGGAAACTTGATAAGTTGGAAATAACCCTTTAATTAAGAGAGTTAAAATGACCTTCCATACTAAGGGGTACTTTGCACGCTGCGAGATCGCAGGCCGATGCTGCGATGCCGAGCGCCATAGTACCTGCCCCCGTCGCAGCAGCGATTTCCTTGTGATAGCTGCCGTAGCGAACATTATCGCTACGGCAGCTTCACATGGACTCACCTGTCCTGCGACCGTCGCTCTGGCCGGCGACCCGCCTCCTTGTTAAGGGGGCAGGTCGTGCGGCATCATAGCGACGTCACACGCCAGGCGGCCAATCGGAGCGGAGGGGCGGAGATGAGTGGGATGTAAACATCCCGCCCATCTCCTTCCTTCCGCATATCCTACGGAAGCCGCGGTGACGCCGGTAGGAGATGTTCCTCGCTCCTGTGGCTTCACACACAGCGATGTGTGCTGCCGCAGGAACGAGGAACAACATCGGACTGTCGCATCAGCGTAATCATGGATTACGCCGACGCTGCACCGATGATACGATTACGACGCTTTTGCGCTCGTTAATCGTATCATCTAGGCTTTACACACTACGATGTCGCATGCGATGCCGGAAGTGCGTCATTTTCAATTTGACCCCACCGACATCGCACCTGCGATGTCGTAGTGTGCAAAGCCCGCCTAAGACTATAAAGTGACTATACATTTCTCAAGTCTAGTCAAACTCTTGTTATATTTTTCTTGCCTCCAAGATAGACCCCACTTCCCTGTCTTATTTATCCCTTGCACAGTGAAAGTAGGCGAGATGTGAATTACACATATAAGGCAACTGCCCGGGACAGTGCAGTGGCCATTTTGAACACAGGAGGAACTGAACGTCATTCTGGGCAGTGAAAGCAATGGGTAGGAAATGGAAGGCCCCAAGTAGAGTAACTATTCATGAAAAATGTACAGTCAATGATAAGTTCCAGAGTGGTGGGAAATAAAGCCAAACTTTAGTAAAAACTTTTAGTCATAACAAAAGTTTCAAAAACGCAATAAACAAGTTCACTAATTCTTTCACCTACTTCAAACGGAACTTTGTAAAGCTCTTATGTCATTAATCTGTACATGAATAATTACCAGCTGCAGATCCTAATCAGGCGCGTTACCTGTGGGGACATTTATCTGGAGGCCAGGTTGAAGTTACACAAATATTCTTGTCAAATGTACCTTTCATGCATGTTTTGCAATCGAGAGCATTTTGTGCTGTCAGGCAAAAGGCTTTTTGTTGACCACCGGGAACTATTCTGAATTTCTAATCGTCATTAAGACATTACTTGAAAAGTGAAGCAAAGCAGACCATTAAATACAAATGAAACATCTAATTTGATTATGCCAGTGAATACTTTAGGGATAATACAAGATTTAAAACAGCCTCAAGGCAACCAGAGGCATCTGTAATGTAGCACTAATACAAATATGTGGTCTCGGGAACAACCTTCACAAAAGTCACTTTTTTTTTAAAGGAAAAGACTATTAATGATCTTAAGGCAAAAGACATCTTACGCTTAAAAAACTGATGTGTGGATTAGTCAGCTGCCACGAGTCAGCCATGAACGGGCTGTCATGTCTACAAATGTAATTTCCAAATTCCTCTCCCAATAAGACATTTTGAGTTAACATAAAAAGGGTAGTTTCTAGTGTTGACAGAGCACTAAAGTGCTGAAGTGCTCGTGGAGTGGATCAGACACTCGGGGCAGGCTTGAGTCGAGTAATGCATGTAATGGAAGTCTTTGGGGAATTCAAACATTTTTCTGTCAGACCCCGCTAGGAGATCTGGAGGGGTGGAAAATAGCTGAAATAGATGAAAACTGCACTCAATTATAATGGGAACAGCATAGGGAAGATGCCTAAATGCATCTCTGATTCTCAAGTCACTGCTGGGAAATTAAAAATTAAATAGTTTTTAAAAAAGCATTGGGTCCCCCCATTTTTGGTAACCATCCAAAACAGTTTTGGGCTGGTATTATCAGACTGGGAAGGTCCATGGTTATATGACTCCTTCCCAGCCTAAAAATAGCAGCCTGCAGCTGCTCCCGAATTGGCGCATCCTGATGCGGTGGTAATCGAGGCAATTTTTTGGGGGGTTTATGTCAGCTGTGATTTGGCTGCTGGCATCAAACCCAGGGGCTAGTAATGGAGAAGCGTCTATCAGACAACTCCTTTACACTTACTGGGTTAGTTAAAAATACACACACAAACACATGAAAAAAAATGTTTATTTGAAAACTCCTCTGCACTATCCGTTGTTCCCAAATTTATTTATTTTAAAAAAAGATATGAAGATCCTACGTAAACCATGGTGTAGTGGTCCTACAATGTTCCCCAAAATGGCACTCTAACCTATAGAGCCTCGTTTGGAGAACAAGACTCCCTAGGTCACTCCAAGTCAGCATTACACTCAAAGTTTCTCAAGCGCAGTGACATCAGGAAATCGGTGACCTTACCGCGCATGACAAATTTCGCATTTGGGACTGACCGGGAGTGACCTCTAGAGTCTCGTGCCAAGAACAATGTTCCATAGGTTGAAGTACGGATTCGAGGGACATCATGAGACCACTACACCATGGATTATGATGGATTTTTATGTCTTTTTAAAAAATTGGTGAACGAGAGATAGTGTGGGGGAGTTTTTATTCAAACAAACTATTTTTTCCTGTGTGTTTTTTAACTTTACCCTTACTGCTTTAGTAATAGTGGGCTCTGATTGACCCCTTTTCATTACTAACCCCTGAGTTTAATGCCACCTGACAATTCACAGCTGAAATCAACTCCTAAAAGTATTACACCGATTGCGTGGTACGGGGCGAAGAGCTAGAGTTGGTGCAACCGGATGTGCCAATTCTGGGACTGAGGGCTGCTATTTTTAGGCTGAAAAGGGGTCAAATAATAATGGACCTTCACTGCCTGATAATACCAGCCTGAGCTGTCTGCTTTACTTTGGATGGTTATGAAAAATACGGGTGACCCCACTCAATTTTTAAAATAATCTATTTATTATGTTACACCAGGTTAATACCCTTTAGTGCCACATGAAAGGTACTAATGGGTGGAAGTGCACAACCCTGACTCTGTGCCTGCTTTAACCTAAGCTCTCTCTCCTATATAACCTCTCCCTACACTGTACTGTGCTGAGCTGTATGTGGCTGTATGTGGGCGGAGACTCAAACTGCCTGTTACGTGGGGGGACGATTGGAGCAAAACTAATAATAGCTAAATCATCTCCCGAGGTTCAGATGACAAAGCCACAGAGAGACATGTGGCCGGACGGCACAACTTTAGAGAGACACAAAAACAAACAAACACAATTGGTGATGTTCACAGCACACCACTGGGTATAGGACCTCCCCCATTAGTAGCACAGGGAAATCTGAGAGGATCGGCCGCATGCGTAGGGAGCACAACCGGACCGAGGACGCAGCCCAGTTGATTTCACTGAGCTGCTTTAAGTATGGATGGATCGGTAGGACAAGAGCGGGTTAGCTACCCTGGGTGTGCCTCGCCGTGAATCTTGGTGCGATGGGCACCGGACGCCTAACCCTGCCTACCGCACCTCTAACCACGTGCAACCCTGCCACAAACACTGCAGGGCTATTTGGCAATATGGCTGATATGACTGCACTGCACAGCTTGTTACTAGTGCAATAATGACACTCGCGCAGCCATGGGCATCATCCTGGGTCCTTTATAGCTTAAGCTCTGCCCCAAGTCAGACGCTAGATGGCAATAGCGCCAGCAGTGGCCAATCAGCGGTCGCTACATCACCAATGACGTCATCGAGGGCAAATCAGGAGCCGCCACATCACTGGTGACGTAGTGGGAATCCCGCACTTAGAGCCTGGAGAGGCAGCGGGAACCCGCGCATGCATGGTAGGGCAAAATGGGGACTTAGACTCAGGATGACCGAAGACCCTGGACACTTGATGCCTAGCAGCCAAGTGCCTTGAGCAACGGACAGGTGGCGCAGAGGAGTCAGCCGACACCACTGTGGGGGATGAGGATGGGGTAGGGGCAGTTCCAGGCTCAGGGGAACCCCGAACTGTAACACTGCCAATCAGTGTTTTCAAACCAGGTGTAGGCCAAGTCTGAATCAGTGGAAGTTCGGTTCGATAGCTGCTAGCAAATCGAACCGCCAAAAGTTCGCTCATCTCTATTCATTAACACATTGGTTCACAGAGGCTATGCTCAGATGCCTAGTAATAACCGTTAGAATGGGCCCAGTTGACAAAGACGTTGTGGAGAGTAGATACATTTTTTAACATTGAAGTCTATAGAAAACTTATCCCTTAATTTGCCGTCAATTTTTCTTTCATTTGAAAAGGATCCAAGTTCTTTGTTTCAATTGAAAGTAAATGGATCCATTTTCTATGGACTTCAATGTTAAACAATGCATGTACTTGAAATCCTTTTACCAGGACAAAAAAAGTTTTCTGCACAACTTTCTTATCAATGGATTGCTGCTAGATTCATTCTAATGCACGATTGCCGGACAAGTGAATATATCCTTACTTTTTCTATTTGTAATTCTGATGTTTACTTGCAATGATTAAAAAAAGAAAACTCTCAATCCCTTTTTTTACCGGGTGATAGTCTACATCTAGACAGCGTTGACAAACATACTGTATATTTGTGATATATGTTTTTATAGTATGGAGTTATGCAGCTGAAATTTACTCTTGTACATGCTTCTTCAGATTTCATATAAACAAAGCATAAGGGTAAACAAAGGTTGCTTGCAGCACCTTCTGTAGACTCCCTCATTCCAGTCATAAGGAATGCAATCAGGTCCAAGGGATCCACTTGGCTTCCATAATACAAGTACAAGTAATGGAAAGCATCCCAGGGGTTAATTCCATGTAATTTATTCCTTTAGATGATATACAACGTTTCGCCCCACAATAGGGCTTTATCAAGCATCATATGCTTGATAAAGCTCTATTGTGGGGCGAAACGTTGTATATAATCTAATGGAATAAACAACATGGAACTCACCCCTGGGATTTTGTCCATTACTTATATTCATATAAATAAAGAACACCTCAGTAATAATGAGTGAACATGATCACCACTGGTTTATACTTGATCGAGCATTGGGGTGCTCAGGTATGCTTGGTACTTTGCCGAGTATTGCGGGTGCTCAGATGTGTAGTTCATGAATGATCTGACACAGAGCCAGCTCCCTTCACTAAATAATAGGAGCCCACCTCACAAGTGAGAGCCTCTTCTAGTCTCTCAGTTTGGATAAAAAAAACCTTTACAGATGTAGTGTGTCAAAAAAAGACTGTCCCTTGGAAATGGCTGGCTGTATGTTGGGGAAGAGCTAGACTTCTCAAACATTGAATTCCATTATATTCGTTATTTGGTCTGAGCCGGTCAGATCGTCTGACCTACTCGACTCGAGTAAAGACCGCTAGAGAACTTTTGTGCTCTCTCATCATTGTACCTAAAACATGGTAATAATGTGTCTCTACCCCTCTGTATATAATCAGTGGCATACAAAAGCTCCATACAGCCATGCGCAGGAGCCCAATCACCGAGGACTTTAGTAATTAGCATATATTAATATAGAAATAAAATACCTACTTTCATAATCAGATTATCTTCTCTTTACTTAGGTATTCCCTTCTTACACAGGTTCTGTTTGTGTTCTCTAATCTTTGTCCCTTACACTCGTCCTTGCTTTGATTACCTTCATACACCGCCGATAATTCATTGAATATTCTCGTGCTAGTAAGAGCCTATTATTTGTTCATGTAAGCAGCTGTAAAGTTTTTTTCTCTCTTATTATTTCGGTATGATTGCATCTAGCAAGCATGCATTTATTTAATTCGCCTGTCCGAGACGCTACTTTATTACTCATAAAAATGACAACAAGGGCAATAAAGTAAATCATGCGGTGTACAAACAGTGATGAATAATTAGAATAATACAATTATTTCTCGAGCGCTATTTTTACATGGTTATACTGATCTTTAATTTTTCTATTTAAAATTAGATCAGTGTTTGATTCCAGAAGTGGGGGAGAGGATGAAGTGGAATACATTTATCTTCAGCGTCTTGTCTTTTCCAATTTATTCTGTGAGAGAAAAAAGATATATTTTTCATTGACTGGTTGTTTTCGATTAAATTGGAATTGAGTCTGGAAAAGAATCCAAACTTATGATATGGTTTTGAATTTCTCTCTTCTAGTAAATCTTATGGGTTGTTCGCTGCAATATATACAGTATATATACTACGTCTATATATATGTATATATATATACAGTACAGACCAAAAGTTTGGACACACCTTCTCATTCAAAGAGTTTTCTTTTTTTTCAGGACTCTGAAAATTGTAGATTCACATTGAAGGTATCAAAACTATGAATTAAAACATGTGGAATGAAATACTAAAAAAAATGTCAAACAACTGAAAATATGTCTTATATTCTAGGTTCTTCAAAGTAGCCACCTTTTGCTTTCATTACTGCTTTGCACACTCTTGACATTCTCTTGATGAGCTTCAAGAGGTTGTCACCGGAAATGGTTTTCCAACAGTCTTGAAGGAGTTCCCAGAGATGCTTAGTACTTGTTCGCCCTTTTGCCTTCACTCTGCGGTCCAGCTCACCGCAAACCATCTCGATTGTGTTCAGGTCTGGTGACTGTGAAGACCAGGTCATCTGGCGTAGCACCCCATCACTTTCCTTCTTAGTCAAATAGCCCTTACACAGCCTGGAGGTGTGTTTGGGGTCATTGTCCTGTTGAAAAATGAATGACAGTCCAACTAAATGCAAACCGGATGGAATAGAACGCCGCTGCAAGATGCTGTGGTAGCCATGCTGGTTCTGTATGCCTTTAATTTTGAATAAATCCTTAACAGTGTCACCAGAAAAACACCCCAACACCATCACACCTCCTCCTTCATGCTTCACGGTGGGAACCAGCCATGTTGAGTCCATCCATTCATCTTTTCTGCACTACAAAGACACGGTGGTTGGATCCAAAGATCTCAAATTTGGACTCATCAGACCAAAGGACAGATTTCCACTGGTCTAATGTCCATTCCTTGTGTTCTTTAGCCCAAACAAGTCTCTTCTGCTTGTTCCCTGTCCTTAGCAGTGGTTTCCCAGCAGGTATTTTACCATGAAGGACTGCTGCACAAAGTCTCCTCTTAACAGTTGTTCTGGAGATGAGACGGTGTCTCCAAACTTTTGTGGAATAACCATGATTTTTAATCACAACTTTCATGCGTCTTGGCATGCTTTCCAGCAGTCTTTCACACTACTTTTGGGTGACCTTATGCCACTCCTGTTGCAAAAATGTAAGCAGTTCTTCTTTGTTTGATGGCTTGTGACTATCCATCCTCCTCTTATTATATTCCAGAGGTTTTCAATGAGGTTCAGGTTAAATCTACAGTTTCAAGTGAATTCAAACATTTTGAAATTCAATTTGTGGTTCATAAATAGATAAATTATTGCCTGTCACCATATCCCACACTACTGAAACACCAGAGAGCAGGATAACGTAATTTTTCATTGCCACATGGGCTTCCCCATAATGCCCTATAGCTATGACATCTAGTGGATTACCATATTGTACAGTAGTGGTAACTGGGCCATGACAGATCAGCAGTTCAGAGTTGAGAACAGTTTGTATTGAAGAGTCATTTTCTTTCCCTAAAGTCAAAGGGTACATTTTCTCATTTCTGTAGTGTAAGTTGTTATGGTCAGAAGGGTCCTCTCACTCTCATCTGCCCCACTTGAGAAATTAAAGCTTTCAAATATTAAGGTTTGCGCAAATTTGAATTTCAAAATATACACCAATCTCTAATATTTATATACACCGTGTGCAGAACTATTAGACAGGTTGTATTTTAGAGGATTTTTTTATTATTGATTAACAACTATGTTCTCAATCAACCCAAAAGACTATCAAATATCAAAGCTTAATATTTTTTGGAAGTTGGAGTGGGTTTTTTTTAGATTTGCCTATCTTAGGAGGATATCTGTTTGTGCAGGTAACAATTACTGTGCAGAATTTTTAGGCAACTTAATAAAAACCAAATATATTCCCATCTCACTTGTTTATTTTCACCAGGTAAACCAATATAACTGCACAAAATTTAGATATAAACATTTCTGACATGCAAAAACAAAGCCCCAAAAAATTAGGGACCAATATAGCCACCTTTCTTTAGGATGACATTAAACAGCCGACCATCCATAGATTCTGTCATTTGCTTGATATGTTTACGATCAACATTGCATGCAGCAGCCACCACAGCCTCCCAGATACTGTTCCGAGAGGTGTACTGATTTCCCTCCCTGTAGATCTCACATTTTATGAGGGACCACAGGTTCTCAATGGGGTTAAAATAAGGTGAACAAGGGGGCCATGTCATTATTTTTTCATCTTTTAGACATTTACTGGCCAGCCACGCTGTGGAGTAGTTGGATGCATGTGATGGAGCATTGTCCTGCATGAAAATCATGTTTTTCTTGAACGATACCGACTTCTTCCTGTACCACTGCTTGAAGAAGTTGTTCATCCAGAAACTGGCAGTAGGTCTGGGAGTTCAGCTTCACTCCATCCTCAACCTGAAAAGGTCCCACAAGTTCATTTTTGATCATACCAGCCCAGTACCCCACCTCCACCTCGCTGGCATCTGAGTCGGAGTGGAGCTCTCTGCCCTTTACTGATCCAGCCTCTGGCCCATCCATCTGGCCCATCAAGAGTCACTCTCATTTCATCAGTCCAGAAAACCTTTGAAAAATCAGTCTTAAGATATTTCTTGGCCCAGTCTTGATGTTTTATCTTATGTTTCTTGTTCAAAGGTGGTTGTTTTTCAGCCTTCCTTACCTTGGCTATCTCCCTGAGTATGGCACACCTTGTGCTTTTTGATACTCCAGTAACGTTGCAGCTCTGAAATATGGCCAAACTTGTGGCAAATGGCATCTTGGCAGCTTCACGCTTGATTTTCCTCAATTCATGGGCAGTTATTTTGCGCCTTTTTTGCCCAACACGCTTCTTGCGACCCTGTTGGCTATTTGCCATGAAACGCTTGATTGTTTGGTGATCACACTTCAAAAGTTTTTCAGTTTCGAGACTGCTGCATCCCTCTGGAAGATATCTCACAATTTTGGACTTTCCAGAACCCGTCAAATCTCTCTTCTGACCCATTTTGCCAAAGGAAAGGAAGTTGCCTAATAATTAAGTACACCTTATATAGGGTGATGATGTCATTACACCGCACCCCTCCTCATTACAGAGATGCACATCACCTGATTTACTTAATTGGTAGTTGCCTCTCAAGCCTATACAGCTTGGAGTAGGACAACATGTATAAAAGTATCATGTGATCAAAATACTCATTTGCCTAATAGTTCTGCACACAGTGTATATATATATATATATATATATATATATATATATATATATATATATACATACAGATGTACTGTGTATATATACACTGTTTATGTATTTACATACACGGGGACAACTCTGGGGGGTCTATGTGGGCACTCGGGCCTTTGAGCCTTGAGTGACAGAGTCCTAGAGGGCATCTCCTTGCTCCTTGTTTTCAATTTTTCCAAGAACTACATCTTTTTTTCAGACTTTTCTTTTTGCAGTAGGAGCTGCAGTTTTTATTATTACCATTCTGGGATCCAAACAACTTTCTTGTTTCTTTTAATTCTCTTTTATGGGGGTTAAACAAAGTGAACAATAAAACAGGAATACTGCAATTTTCTTTTTTTTCATTCCAACATTCTCTAGATAGGATCAATTTTATGATGTTATATACTGTATTTGGCTCGTTTTGCACTCTGTAATATCAGATAGGTTTACTTCTATATTTTTAACATTTTATTTACACTTTTAGAAAAGGAGGTTAATATAGACCTTTATATATTTGATTATTAAAAATGTTTATTTTTTTTAAGATTATACTTTTTCTTTTTCTATGGAACTTTAATCTGAAAACATTTGATTCCTGGAGCAATAAACCGCAATGCTGTACCATTGCAATGCATTGAGAAACATTTTATCTGCTTATATGTAGAAATGAGAAGACCCGTGTTAGTTCAAGTTCTCCTAGTTTGGCCGAACTTTAGTTAAAAGTTTGGTTTGAGACCTAGACTTGACCCAAGCTTCACCCTAGACGCAAAGCCCCATATAATTCTATGGAAACTTGATCTTGTGTACTGTAAAATGGCTGTAAAATAGTCGTAGTAAGAGCTAGGGGGCATCAAATGGAAGCAAAAGGATAGCAATTGCCCTAAAAACAAATGAGGTGGGAGCTTTTTTAATCCCCAACCAATTTTTTAAAACCAGTGCTGTAAAGCTGACAACTGTGGGATGCAACCCTCAGATACCAGCTTTTCCTTGGCTGGTTATCAAAAATACAGACGATACTAAGCTGAAAATAAAGAAAGAAAAAAGAAAGGCCCTAGCGATAGGGAGAGGCGAGAGGGGACACCTCCTGCAACTCACTTGAGTCTGTAAACTAAGATCTCTAATGTCCCTATACAGATCCTTCCCTCATCACATGCCTAGTCATTTGTATTCCCTTAACTCACCCTGGCTAGTGAGAAGGTCAGCAAGAGCACTAGTCTCACCACTGCAATTATACAACACAAGGTAGAGGAGACAGACAGATGGGAAAGGACACAAAATGGAAAACACTTCAAGTTTCTTCAATGCAGCAAATCACCGCAGCTCCAATAGTCATGATTCCTCGGCTTCTTCCAGAGACATCCTCTTTTCAAAGTAGTAAGCAACAACAGGCATCAGATGCTAAAACACGTGACTTTTTATAGCTAAGGTGAGTATTCACAATAGAGCTGCACCTGAGATTAAGGATTCAAATTACAGCCAGGTAGGAAAAAGTCCTTAAACCCTGCAGCACTAAAAGAAAGTAGATACAGTCAAGTACCAGTTGTAGACGACAAATAATAAGACAATGTGACTTTCTGGTCCCAGACTTACCAGAAGTCTTCCCAGAGCGCAACACACAGAGAGGGATTCCTGATCTTCTTTTTTTAGCACATAAACAAAAGGCAACAGCAGCATGGGAGGACATTATATAGCAGAACAAAGTAGTGTAGATGTTAATCCAGCCATGTGGTGAGATAAAAACAATACAAAACTTTTTAGAAGGGTTACCTCAATACTTCTGTGACTCCCTCTTGTTTTTGTTTTGTTTTCTTGTTCCCCTCTAATACTTTCTAGTTTAAAATGTATAGACAGACAGACTCAAAAGTCCATCATAGTGAAGGAAGATAATCATATTTATTAAATATCCAAAAAAATGATAGAATAACATACATAATAAAAACATAGTGATGGGAAGAAATGCAAATAAGGAGAACACCTAGATACAGATGAACCTAATAGAGAGGGTGGGTATAAAGTGCATATGCATAGTAGCAGCAAGGGTACTCAGCCCCATAACAGGAGACATTCACCTATAGAAAAGTGCACATACATAGTAGCAGCAATAATACTCAGCTCTCAGCAACAGACACTCACCCATAGTGATGCATGATCTGTAAAGGGGTGCCTTCAGGACCCCAACACGCGTTTCACGTGGGCTTGTTCGGGACCCCCTGAAGAGCAGGAGAATAGGTTAAAATGCTAATTTATTCCAGTCAATTTAAAACATCAGAGTAATGAGATCCTATGTAGAGGGATGAAGAGGGGCATTGAGGTACTGTAGACAGAGCTCCTCCATCCTCCTTACCCCCACCCTATCTGAATAAAATTTCCACAGTAACAACTGCCATCTCTTATCTCAGTACTGTAGAACTCTGTCATCACTGAATATAGATTTTACTTATGAATAGAGATAAGCGGACAGTAAATTTTGGTGAACATGCCAAACACTGACTTTACAAAAAAATTAGTGTTTGAGTTTGGAGTATGGGTGCTTTATGTATGCTGACCACTCAATTGAGCATCGATGTGCTCAGGCATGCTCAATGCTCAGCCCAGTGCAAGCCAAATACAGTGTCGCACTGGGAGCAAAATCAGCGTTATCAGAAGGAGTGTGCACAAAAAAAACAAACAAAAAAAAACGGTGACCCTTCTCCGGAAGTGCTCTGTTTAGAACTGGCTGTATGAGGGTGAAGAACTTTCCAATCAGTGAGTTCAGTTTCAATGGGGTTAAGGTCAAGTCTAAATCCTAAACAGAACCTCAAACAGAACTTTATCTAAAGCCTCTGTCACACGTTCGTGCCTCCGGCATGTGTTTGGCAGTTTTCTCATGTTCCAGAGACACGTACACACGTGGACCAATGTATTCCTAATGTATTGGACACACGTAAGAATTTTTGAACGAAACGTGTGTCCGTTCCGTACTTACGTGTGTTTCTCACGCCGACATGTCCGTTTTTCTCCGGCATCACGGGTGTCACACGGCCCGCACCTGTACCACACGGATGTAGTGTGGATGCGGTCCCGTGTGACACGCGCTGGAGAAACACGTGTCATTATTTTAAAATAAAAAAAAAACATACTCACCTCCACCAGACCTGCAGAATCTTTCGCTGCAAACAGTTGCTGGCGACCGCCGCTCATTATGAGCGTGTTAAGGAGGTGGGCGTGATGTCACGGACGCTAATCTCCGCTCCTCCGCTTGGCCGGAAGCAGCATCAGCGGGGAGTGGGCGTGGCTGCAGCCGAAGACCAGTACCCTGGACAGCAGCAAGGACCACGTGAGTATGTAAATTACCGGTTCTCCGTGTGTTATCGCGGATAGCACATGTAGAACACACGTGGCACACACGTACCGGAGACACGTACTTACCAAACGATCACAATCACGATCATGGATCACTTAGTTTACTGGGTGCAACAGTTGTGACACAGAGTTCTTAAATGTAGCATGTAGGTAACCCTGACTTCACCATGCTCTCTATCTCCATTGTCTGTTAATAGTGAGCTGCTTATTATAGGTATGGTCAGTCTAGAAAGCAGGTGAGACCTACTTAGGCAATGATTATCTCCTGCTGATAAAACACTCATGGTATTGAAACAACAGCTCACAGTCTAATAATTGACATATCACTGAATTCAGTATTTTAACCCCTACACTGTGGTGACAGATTTGCTTTAACAATGAAGATAATATCGACTGCAAATTTTTAATAATATCCTTTTCCACAAATTATACAAAAATACCTGTTGGCTGTTGGATACAGACACTATACTCTCTATCTACATTGTCTATTGATAGTGAGCTGCTTATTATGAGTTTGGTCAGTCTAGAAAGCAGGTGAGACCTAGTCAGGCAATGATTATCTCCGACTGATAAAACATTCATTCTATTGAAACAACAGCGTGAAGTCTAATAATTGACATATCCCTGAATTTAGTGTTTTAACCCCTATGACAGATTTGCTTTAACAATGAAGATAATATCGACAGCAAATTTTTAATGCTATCTTTTTCCACAAATTACACAAAAAAGACCTGTTGGCTGTTGGATACAGATACCACCTGCCTATTTCTTTGTTTTGTTTAAGAATACACTGGCGAAGGAATGTTTTTCTTAATGATATGTAATGGCAAGGTATGCAAAAGTACATGATTAACAATAAAATGTGCATTATTATTATTAAATAGGCTTCATAAATATAGTAGGAAAAATATGCTTTAAACTTTAAATTTCTCTCTGAGTATCCCAACAAGTTGCCATAGCAACCAAGAAAGTCACAGTACGGCGTGTTATAATAGCTTTTGTCATGAAAAAGTAAAGATAAAACTGCACATTTGCAAGGAAAAAAGTGTCACATCATAAAATATTAGGAAAAACTTGACAAATGATTGTGCCAAAAAGAAATTGCATAGTGCACTTTTACTAACTTGCCTATCACTTTTTAGCTTATGATGAAAAATAGCTCCCCCCCAGAAAGGAGAGAACGTCCTCGGCAATATACAAAACAATGTCAGATCGTATAAGAGAAAACGATGGCAGTAAAATCAAAGCCACCCATAATACATTCCCCAACTGGTAGCAGGGGGACATTTTGATCCTTCTGGAGGACATCTTTACCTCTCAATTTTGGTACATGAGAATAGGGTTTTTTTTAGAGTTTGTGCACATAACGGCTTTTTGGACACTGACATACCTGTCAAGTTTTTCCACCGGAAGACGTTACAGGAAAATTTTAGGCATGTTTGTCCTGAAAAGTGTTTTTTGGCATATTTGTGGAAGCTTTGCCGTCAGGATTTTTTTTTCTTCATACAATAGGGAGCGGTTTCTAAGCGGAAGCTGCCTGAAGAATGGTCGGGTAACTTCTGAGGCTTTCAAAGCCTGATGTCGTTACAGGAATCTCAAAAAGATGAACAAGCTGTCATGATGGTGAAGTGCACATGTTCATTCTTTGGTGGGTTTTTAAGTGTTTTTTTAAGGGTGTTTGGAGTGGACCCATGAATCAGGCCTTATTTGTACTGTAACCCAACCACTATATCCCCCTTTTCTGCTATTACGGTATAGAAATATTATTGATGTTTTCCATCAATAATATTTCTATAGCGTAATAGCAGAAAAGGGGGATTTATGTCCATCAAATGCAGCCAGGAAAGGTGATGAGGGAGTAACAAATCTGTATTTTCCTATATTGATCAAGTAAAATCTAATAGGTCTCACATATTTTGGTGTTCTCTAGGGTCGTTATATGGTTTTTTAGTACCCAAGATATCAGGTTCAGAATGCTCCTACCATAACACACTCCTGTCCTCAAAAACTCAACATGACTGGTGAGAATTATCAATATTATTGCACTTATAGCAATATCAACTATTTGAAGGGAATCTATCAACAGGATTTTGTACCCAAGACATGAGGTTCAGAATGCTCCCACCAAAAATCAGTTTTATCCCCAAGAGTTCAACATGATCGCTGGTGACAATTCTCAATATTATTGAACTTATAGCAATATCAACTATTTAAAGGGAATCCGTTAGCAGGTTTTTGCTACGTAAGCTGAAGACAGCATGCTGTAAGGGTTATGAAACAAAAAGCAACCATGCCTCTCTTATCAGTGTGGGTGTGTTATTGTTAACTTAAACTAATGGCTTTCTTACCTGGAATTAACATTGCTAGATCTAGCTGATATGCACAGAGAAGTCTAACATACCCCCTGCTGTTATTGACACCTCATAGTCAGTGCACAATTTGTATTGAGAGCCTGGTGTGGGCAGGGGTAGCTCCCTGGGCTCAGCTACATGCTTAAAACTAGATTTTTTGATTATGTGAAAACAGCTGCACCCAGTAATCTATGTGATACACCATTGGATTCAGAATCTCCTTGGCTACATTATGTTGCTGTCAGATGAGGTAGCAAAGCCCGCTGACAGATTCCCTTTAAACACATTACACAAGGAAATGTAAAGGAGTATTCTCCAATTATTGTTTATGACATATTGAGGACAAGTGACTATGCATATGCAGTAGAGTAGTTCTGACCACAGTTGAGCCATGGCCAATGTTGTTGGAGAATTAGCTCTCGCCATTGACTTCTATGACAGTTTCAAATGCAGCTGATTAATTCTCCCTGGTTGAATTTTAGGCTAGAGCCACACTACGATATTTTATCACAACTGAGAAAATCGATCTGATTATGCGAATCACACTCTGATCAGAGTCTGATCAGAGTGTGATCCGATTTTCTGAGGTATAAAGAAGATGAAGAAAAAGTTTCTCCATCTTATCCAATCAGTCAGACTTTAAAAAGTGAAGAGCAAATACTTGGCACTCAAATAGTTGAAGACACTGGTATTTTATTGATAAGGACAATATAAGAAAAATTAGATATTTAGCATACAAAAATGGCCATTTCTATATCTGCCCAGTAGCCATGTCATGGCATATCTCGTAACTGGGTAGCTACTCTATATTGAAGTCTCTCTCTGGGTTTAAAAACTTACTGTGCATGGGCAAGTAGCAACCTGCTATATAGGATAAAATCACCCATGGCTAATGTGGGAGGGGTACACGGTAAGAAGGCATGACCCCCTTAGGCCTCTTTCACACATTAGTTTTTTGCCATCAGTCGCAATCCATTGTTTTGGGAAAAAAACGGATCCAGAGCTGTATTAGTTTTTTTTCTCATTGACTTGTATTAGCGACGGATTGCGATGAATGGCCTCACGTTTCATCCATCGTGCGACGGATCTGTCGAAAAATGTTTGTCCAGCCGATGGAGCAGACTATCACATGAACGTGTTTTGTGTGTGTCGAAAAAACAGACCATGATGAATTCGTTGTCATTTGTTGTTTGTTATAACGTAAGCCTATGAGTGCTGGATCCGTCCCAAATCGTCAAATGATGGATTCCTGCGCCAGATCCGTTTTTTGGTATTCAAGCATGCTTAGATGTGTGAATTCCATTCTGGCCATAACCTTTGGCATGAAAAAAGTGGTACGACGGATCCATTTTTTTTACTGGATCCGTCACATCAGTTTTACCACAATCTGCGACAGATCCGTCACATCAGTCACAAAACGGATTGTGACTGATGACAAAAAACTAATGTGTGAAAAGGGCCTTAATCTAGACAAAAAACTGACAGCACTCCCAAAACTGCAATGTGAACAAGTGCAAACCTGAACATGACATAAAATAAAAAAGAGACAACTGCATTCTGAAATGCTAAAGTATGAAAACCATGAATGTAATAATATAGATATGCATTACTGCTATAGGGAAGTCTAAGAAAAATGAGATATTTAGAATGGAAAAGTGGCCATTTTTATATCTGCCCAGTTGCCTCATCACGAAATATCTCATAAATCGGTACCTACTCCGAACTGAAGCCTCTCTTGGTTTAAATACTTCCTGTGTATGGGCGAGTAGGAACCTGCTACATAGGATAAAATCATCTTTGGATAGTAGGGGAGGGGTGCACTGTCAGAAGATATGAACCCCATTAATCTAGGCAAAATGACTGATGGCACTCCCAAACTGCAATGTGAACAGGTGCATAACTGAACACTGACGTGCCATGTTTATCCCCACAAACTTTAAAAATCAAATTGTACTTTTTCCACAGAGCCATTGACATGCATTTCCGAATGCCATTCAATTTACGGATAGAAATTATACACTCTGCAACTTTTTTCCTTGGACAAACTTTGAGAAAAAAATCGGATGTGGCCGCTCTATAGAATAACATTTGTCCGAGTGTGATTGGATGTTTTTTTTGGATTGGACTTAGACAGTAAATACAGTTGTGTGACCCTAGCCATATAGAAATCAATAAATAGAGCTGTGCAGACACAGCCACGTGCCCATTCCCAGCAGCCCCAGTGGTGATCAGGGCACATATTCTGGAGTTAGGTGCATGTAAATGTCCAAAATGAGAATAACTCTTTAGAGTATGCTCAGATGCTGCTTTTGCAGGGTTTTTTTTCCACATGAAAAGCATGTTTGATTATTTTATTAAAAAAATGTATGCATTTTTAAGCATTCAATTGAAAAAGTGCAGCAGAAACACTGACTTGGCATGCTTTGTTTTAAAATAAAAAACACGCTGCAGCTCAAAAACTGCCTGGAAAATAAATGTACTATGAGAATGAGATTTTAGAAATCCAAATTATTTTGCAGCATATACAATGCAGAGAAAAAACGAAGAAAAAAATGCTATGGCTGAACAAGCATTTAGGCTAAAGGGGGCTTTACACGCAACATTATCGATAACGAGATGTCGTTGGGGTCACGGAATTCGTGACGCACATCCGGCCTCGTTAGCGACGTCGTTGCGTGTGAAATGCACGAATGACCACTAACGATCAAAATTACTCACCTAATCATTGATCGTTGACACATCGTTCTAATCCCAAATATCGTTGCTGTTGCAGGACACAGGTTGTTCATCGTTCCTGCGGCAGCACACATCGCTATGTGTGACACCACAGGAACGAGGAACAACATCGTACCGGCGGCCGCCTGCAGTGAGGAAGGAAGGAGGTGAGCGGGATGTTACAGGGCCGCTCATCTCCGCCCCTCTGATTCTATTGAGCGACCGATAGTGACGCCGCTGTGACGCTGCACGAACCGCGCCCTTAGAAAGGAGGCCACAGCAACATCGTTTGGAAGGTAAGTATGTGTGACGGGTGTTAGCAATGTTGTGCGCCACGGGCAGCGATGACTCCAACCGACGGGGGCGGGTGCTTTCACCAGCGACATTGCTAGCGGTGTTGCTGTGTGTAAAGTGGCCTTAAGTCTTCACAATGACCTTATTTGATGGATAAAAGATTTAGGTATTTTTATTGGACACAAAAGCTCAGCATTTTGCAATTCCAGCAACGTGTATGAGATTTATAGAAATCTCATGCCCACTGTGCTTTTTGTTTTTTTATGCTTTAAAAATTGACCTGCAGTTTAAGAGTGCAGTTCCATTTGTGCTCCTTTCCTCTTTTCCGCAGCTGTGACCCAATCTCAAGATCGCATTACAGTCACATGACCCTTGGCTCACACTTGCAGCAGAGGGTCATTAGCATATTGCTTCTGATACTCTTGATGCTTCTGATACGAGAGCATCGGAAGCGGTATGCTAATGACCCTCTGCTGCGAACGTCAGCCAAGAGTCATGTGACTGTAATGCAATCTTGCGATTGGGTCACAGCTGCGGAAAATGTGGAGGGAACACTTTCTCCCCAACACCTCTGCTGCCTGTCTCTGCATACATCGCACTGCAGTCAGATGACGTGCGAGTGCAGTGCAATGTTTCACACACTCACATAGACTTGTGTGCAAGTGTGTGAGCCGAGACTCGCTGCCAAACGCATGGGATGAGAAATCAATCGCAGGTGGACACTGCCCCTTAATTTTGCACTGGTGTGTGTGCACGCTGATGTTTTATAGTATTGCACTCAACCGTGCAAAACGCAAGTGGAACCGAGCCCTAATTGTGAAATCGGCAACTTGTCCATTTGCCTTTTAATAAATATACATATTTGAAATGAAGAAAATCTGGAGATAAAAATAAAAAATCTGGGTTTTTTTGCATTTATGCAGGGTGGACACAAGAAATATGCATGTAATCCATATAATACCTTATCAGTTAGGCTTTATCAAAGCTTATTACCATGAAGTTTAATAAAATGGCAGTTTTAATGAAAATATGATACCAAAAGAAGACAAAAAATGCAACTGAAAAATCATGCTAAAAAAAGTTCTAAAAAAGTCAAGTTACTTGATTTTAGCTAATGGGTGCAGAAATGCTGCAGAAAATCTGCAGCATAAGAAAGCACCAATAGATCATCATAGGAACTTTGTTTTAACCTATGTGAACAGCATGCAAGTTTCTCAGGCAAAGCCGCTTCAGAAAGTTGGCGGACGTCTTCCTGGGGTGGCTTTGTTTTTTTTCTTATGGCAGCTTCACCACCAGTATCTTTTGCTCTTTTCTAAGAATATAAATGTTAGTTTCTTTAACCACTTCATGATTTCCGAACCCTGAAACACTAAAAGAAGTGCCACAAGATGAAACATGTGCACCGCAATTTCATTTTGACTTTGCTGTGCATTCTGTTAGTCTTATAGGGAACCTTTACTGTGTTTTTATTTCTAATTACGCTTATTTCTCCCAGTTAAAATCAAAGATCCCCCACTCACCTCTCATTCTGGCGCTGTTCCAGTGCTGTCAGTAACCATGATTTGGGGCTCAAGTGACATTGTGACAATACACTGGTCCTGCATCCAAGGACTGTTGGCTTTTCTAATCCCGCCATCGGACCAAATGAGCAATTATAGGAAAGGAGTGGCAGCTGCAGCTTCACTTCCAATTGATTACCTTGATTGATCTGAAGGCGAGAAACTGATAGTGATGCATCCCCCATACTCTGGAACGCTCTACCTCAGCACATCAGACTCTCCACTACCGTGGAAAGCTTCAAGAGGAACCTCAAGACCCACCTCTTCCAACAAGCCTGCAACCTACAATAGCCCTCAGTCCAGTAGACCACTGCGCAACCAGCTCTGTCCTCACCTATTGTACCATCACCCATTCCCTGTAGACTGTGAGCCCTCGCGGGCAGGGTCCTCTCTCCTCCTATACCAGTCTGTCTTGTACTGTTAATGATTGTTGTACGTATACCCTCTCTCACTTGTAAAGCGCCATGGAATAAATGGCGCTATAATAATAAATAATAATAATAATAATAATAATAATAATGTAGGGCTCGTGTGATGTCACAATGTCACGGGACAAAAAGGAACTAAGTATAGACCCAAGGCACTCCCAAAATTCTTGATGCTGTGATTTTATTTAACAGTGGATGTGCATAAATAACGTTTTCGGTCACAGAAGACCTTCTTCAGTTGCACATGGGGAAACTGGATGGTGCTCGTGACACAGCGCGGTATCCACCGCTGCATGGGGGCGGCCCCCATGCAGCAGTGGATACCGCGCTGTGTCACGAGCATCATCCAGTCTCCCCATGTGCAACTGAAGGTCTTCTGTGACCGAAAACGTTATTTATGCACATCCACTGTTAAATAAAATCACAGCATCAAGAATTTTGGGAGTGCCTTGGGTCTATACTTAGTTTCTTGGCTTTGGAACCTACTAAGTGCACCCCTTTCCATCTACATAATATTCACCATTTCAAGGAAGTGACATTTGTTATATTCATTACGTGACAAAAAGGAGACAGTTGCATACTGCAGTGCTAAGAAACATGGGACAATGAATATGGGAATATAGACAAGCATTACTGCTATGAAAAACATCTAAAAATACCTAGCACACAAAATTGGCCGAATTTTATGTGAGCACAACAGCCAGCGGCAAGGTGACTTCATTTTTGTTAGGTTCCTATCAAACTAATGCCTCTGTTTGGGATACCAAACCTACAATTTATGGGTAGACATAAAATCTGGCCAATTTTGTGTGCTAAGCATCTCAATTTGTATATATTTTTTCATAGCAGTAATGCATGTCTCTATTCCCATATTTATTGTTCCACATATCTTAGCACTGCAGGGGGGAACTGTCTTCTTTTTGTTACTATCCTTCATATTCAGTTTCCACCTGTTGACATTAGAAAGATAGGATGTGCCATCAGTCTTTTTCTTAGATTACAATGTCATGAGAGCCCCAAACCGTGGTTACTGACAGAATTGGAACGGCACCATAATGGGAGGTGAGTACAGGGTATTTTATTTTATCTGGGGGAAAAAGTGGAATAAGAAGGGGATGTCCTACTAGTGGACAACTACTTTAAAGGGAACCTGTCACTAGATGTTTATAATACTCACCTAACGGTCGGTGTGGAGTAGACTGGTCATATGGGCATCTCCGTTCTCCGGGTCTGTGCCTCCTCTTTCAGCCATCTTTGTCCTCCTTCTGAAGCTAGTGTGGATGACGCGTTGTATATCATATAAACTAGCCAGAATTGAGGTCCCGCGCAGGCGCACTACAATACTTTGATCTGACCTACTCAAGGCAGATCAAAGTGTGCCTGCGCAGGACCTCACTGTCGGCTTGTATGTATGATGTAGAACGCGTCATCCACACTAGCTTCAGAAGGAGGACGAAGATGGCTGAAAGAGGAGGCGCGGACCCAGAGAACGAAGACACCCATCCGACCAGTCTGCCCTGCACCGACCATTAGGTGAGTATTATAAACATCCGTTGACAGATCATTCAAGTCCAGTCGCCTTCCCAAATAACTGCTCAGCGAAACGCTTGGTTTTGTTTTTGTTTGACTATTAACAGTTTGCAATAATTTGTGAAAAAGACTTCTAAATTGGATAAATACAAGTATATCATGGATAAATATAGTGTATTTTGGGAAAACATTACATTTTTGAGTAAAGATTACTGAGACACACACCACTTCTTATATGAAAGTCATGCACATTCATAACCAAGCATAGTACAGTTATAAAAAAAGAAACTAGAAAAACGAAACAAAAAAAAGAGAAAAAGCTATTTCCCTTATTTTTCCAATGTCAAACAAGTTACCTTGAATTACACTTTCTACATTAGCAACATTTGGCAGTGTATTGACATTACTACTGTCTATCTCTGTAAATCCCTGGCTGTTCTGTAGTTTTCGGAAAGCAGACTTTCTTGACAGCTGTGCCCTTTTTGAGAATTTTCTGTCAGTTCTATGCCAACGCCACTCTAAAAGGGCTTTAAAGTCAATTTACCCTTTGAGTGCTCTTAAGAATAGTGATCCATTAAGTCAACAAGGGTGGGCAGATGGAGAAGTTCAGTGTGCTGGCTTTGTTCAGTTTCAGTGTATTTTTTTGCAGAAAATGTATTTTAGTTAAAGGTTTGTATTCTGGACCTTTCTTATCTGTAAAATTCTCATTTTTTTAGTGTGTAATATCACATTAAGCCTTAGAGAAAGACACTTTTGGCTATGTTTGGTAGACTTGTATGACTTCATCTATGTATAACATTTGATAGTTCACTTTTACTTTTATTTTACTATTTTTTTTATCAGTGTGAAATAAGTACATATCATCAATAAGATCTAAAGAGTTAGTTAAAAATAATCCAACAAGAATTTACCCTTCATAGTTAGCTGTATTATATGTTCTCTAATTCTGTATGGTTGGACCTGTGACACCCTTTAGTGCAGAGGTCCCCAACCTTTCTGACCTAGAGAGCCACATCCAACTCTGAGAGAAATTTGTGAGGCACATCCAGCTCTGAGCGAGGTTTGCTAGCCACATCCAGCTCTGAGCGAGGTTTGTGAGCCACATCCAGCTCTGAGCGAGGTTTGTGAGCCACATCCAGCTCTGAGCGAGGTTTGTGAGCCACATCCAGCTCTGAGCAAGGTTTGTTAGCCACATGCAGCTCTGAGTGAGGTTTGTGAGTCACATCCAGCTCTGATCGAGGTTCACTAGCCACATCCAGCTCTGAGCGAGACTCGTGAGCCACATCCAGCTCTGAGCGAGGTTCGTGAGCCACAGCCAGCTCTAAGTGAGGTTTGTGAGCCACATCCAGCTCTAAGCAAGGTTCTTGAGCCACATCTAGCTATGAGAGAGGTTCACTAGCCACATCCAGCTCGGAGCGAGGTTTGTGAGCCACATCCAGCTCTGAGCGAGGTTTGTGAGCCACATCCAGCTCTGAGCAAGGTTTGTTAGCCACATGCAGCTCTGAGTGAGGTTTGTGAGCCACATCCAGCTCTGATCGAGGTTCACTAGCCACATCCAGCTCTGAGCGAGACTCGTGAGCCACATCCAGCTCTGAGCGAGGTTCGTGAGCCACAGCCAGCTCTAAGTGAGGTTTGTGAGCCACATCTAGCTATGAGAGAGGTTCACTAGCCACATCCAGCTCGGAGCGAGGTTTGTGAGCCACATCCAGCTCTGAGCGAGGTTTGTGAGCCACATCCAGCTCTGAGCAAGGTTTGTTAGCCACATGCAGCTCTGAGTGAGGTTTGTGAGCCACATCCAGCTCTGATCGAGGTTCACTAGCCACATCCAGCTCTGAGCGAGACTCGTGAGCCACATCCAGCTCTCAGCGAGGTTCGTGAGCCACAGCCAGCTCTAAGTGAGGTTTATGAGCCACATCCAGCTCTAAGCAAGGTTCTTGAGCCACATCTAGCTATGAGCAAGGTTCACTAGCCACATCCAGCTCGGAGCGAGGTTTGTGAGTGACATCCAGCTCTAAGCAAAGTTCGTGAGCCACATGCAGCTATGAGCAAGGTTCACGAGCCACATCCAGCTCTGAGCAAGGTTTGGGAGCCATATCCAGCTCTGAGCGATGTTCATGAGCCACATGCAGCTCTGAGCGAGGTTCATGAGCCACATCTAGCTCTGAACGAGGTTCCTGAGCCACATCTAGCTCTAAGCGAGGTTCGTGAGTCATATCCAGCTCTGATCAAGGTTCGTGAGCCACATCTAGCTCTGAGCAAGGTTCACTAGCCACATCCAGCTCTGAGCAAGGTTTGTGAGCCACATCCAGCTCTAAGCAAGGTTCGTGAGCAACATCCAGCTTTGGGCAAGGTTCACTAGCCACATCCAGCTCTGAGCGAGGTTTGTGAGCCGTATCCAGCTCTGAGTGAGGTTCGTGAGCCACATCCAGCTCTGAGCGAAGTTCATCATGAGTCTCATCTAGCTTCTAGCTCTGTGCGAGGTTCATGAGCCACATCCAGCTGTGAGCGAGGTTCGTGAGTCACATCCAGCTCTAATCAAGGTTCGTGAGCCACAACCAGCTCTGAGCGAGGTTCGTGAGCCACATCCAGCTCCTGTCCCCTCACAGCAGTGACACTCAGAGCTTCCTTTACCGGTATAATAATAGCTAAAACTTTTCCAAAGAAATAACACCAAGGTGGTATACCAAGATCCAGGGGTTCCTACCTTACCCCATTCAGATCTGCTCTTCTATGTGGAGCTATTCACAAAAATCACCATCTTGCGAACTCATCTTCATAGCTGTTTCATAGGTGTTTCTACACTAAGCTTGACGACAGCCGTGAGCCACACATGGGGCTTCTGAGCCACAGGTTGGGGACCCTTGCATTAGTGTTTAAAAGTCTGGGAGAAATAAAAAATCATTTGCTACTTAATCGGGACAATTTAAAACCTCAAGTAATGTAATAAAAGATGCAAAAAAATTGAAGGTTTTTTTCTATTTAAAAGGTATGGTTTATCCCCAGGGTATAAGTGTTGGGTTCATCTCGATATATTGGAAGATATTAACTATGATATGTTGATACTGCAGTAAAGGGACAACACAGCTCGGTTAAGAGAGAGCAGTCCATCGTTCTGACAAAATAATTCAGGTCCCTGAAATTAAATTGCTATATTCATTCATTGATGGCCTTTTGTAATTCTTAACAATCAGATTTAAATTGTTTTTTCATTGTTTACATTTTACCATAGGTTAGTTCATATATGGATGATTGATGAGGAACTGACCGTTGGGACCCTTACCAACTCAGGGAGTCTTAATGTTATTTTTTTACTTACTTATAAAGTGCAGCCCACAATATAAATTCCCTACCAATATTTTTATGGCAGGGGTCCCCAAATTGTGGTTCGGTAGCCACATGTGGCTCATGGGCCCATGATTTGTGGCTCGCGGCTGTCTACCAGTTTGGTGCATTAGCATTTAGGCGGGCTTTGCACATTGCAACATCGCATGCCGATGCTGCGATGTCGCACACGATAGTCCCCGCCCCCGTCGCAGGTACGATATCGTGTGATAGCTGGCGTAGCGAAAATTATCGCTACGCCAGCTTCACATGCACTCACCTGCCCTGCGACCGTCGCTCTGGCCGGCGACCCGCCTCCTTCCTAAGGGGGCGGGTCGTGCGGCGTCATAGCGACGTCACATGGCAGGCGGCCAATAGCGGCGGAGGGGCGGAGATGAGCAGGATGTAAACATCCCGCCAACCTCCGTCCTTCCGCATAGCCGCCGGCGGCAGGTAAGGAGATGTTCCTTGCTCCTGCGGCTTCATACACAGCGATGTGTGCTGCCGCAGGAACGAGGAACAACATCGTACCTGTCACGGCACCGGCATTATGGAAATGTCGGTGAATGCAACAATGATACGATAACGACATTTTTGCGCTCGTTCATCGTATCATCTAGCATTTACACAGTACAATGTCAAAAGTGACGCCGGATGTGCGTCACTTTCGATTTGACCCCACCGACATCGCACGTGCGATGTCGCAACGTGCAAAGCCGCCCTTAGTCTAATAAACAGGTATGAACAGCAGGTCTACAGGTGATGGATTATGTGAGTAGCCCCCCACAGAAGAGCATATCTGGATGTACATGTACTGGCATTTGGGGTTTAGAGATATTTGAAGTATGGTAGGCTGGAGGCAGAGGGGCGTTTGAAGCTGGATGTGACAGTTTGATGCGAGTACTTGATGTGAGAATACTGAATGTGATTATTGGGGGAACTCCTGGATCTTGGTATGATGCCTCGGTGTAATTTTGATGGAAAAGCTTTGGCTGTCATTATTCTGGTAATAGGCACTTTAAGTGTTAGCATTGGGGGAGAGAGGCGGGAGCTGGATTTGACTCACAACCCTCTCTCATAGGTGGTTGTGGCACTTAAGGTCAGACAGGTTGGGGGCCATTGGTCCATAGAATTGGAGACAAAACCCACTCAAACACAGGGTTAACCTACAAGATCCTTGCAGATATTGTCCTTGGTAAGATTTGTTTGAGCCCAGGACTTCATAGCTTCAGAACAATAAATCTAACCACTGAGTAATACACAAGGTTAACCACTGCTCTCCACCTTTTCACTTCTTTGGGATTAACATAGATAGGCAGTCCATCAGTTCAAAAGACATGAATATAGAATAATATAATATGGTTCCATTTACACATGGATCATTGGTGCCCCTGCTCCTAAAATTGGTAATATCTCAACTCGTTTTAATATTGGAAAACCATAATAATAATAATATATAGCAAGGATTAAAATGTAACTTTTAATGTTACATTATGTTAATGTAAATAAAGTGCAGTGCATAAACAAGAGTGATAAAAAGGATGGATCTCACCCGGTTTTTCTCTCCCGAGCAGATGAAATATATATTGGAAAACCCAATAAAATTTGGATTGCAGGTTACCTTAAAGGTAATTTTTGACTTTCCAATCCTATTTTATTAATTAGACGAACCACTAATGTAAGCATGAAACCTAAAAGGGTGATTTATCTTTTAAGAATGCTGGAAGAGACAGTAAGCGCAAATAGGGTCTTATTGTAAAACACTGTCAGCAAAGATACTGTAAGGGTAGACTCACTTGGCGTGGTTGTGAGAGTCACAACCACTGTAATGGCGTAAATATGGATGCAGCAGAACCCACGTGGACTTGCAGTTAAAATTTTGAGAGAAAAGGGTTAATAGACCGCGCTGCCGTAAAAAAGAGAATCCATGTAAAAGGAATGATTTTTTTTGTCTACGCGTTTCAAAGCTTTATGGCTGCTTCTTCAGGACAAATCATATACTGGTATATGGTATATGATTTGATCTGAGGAAGGAGCCATAAGGCTTTGAAACGTGTAGACAAATAAAATCAATCCTTCCACATGGATCCTCTTTTCTACGGCAGCGCGGTCTATTAACCCTTTTTTTTCCAAATTTGAAATGGATTAATCTTGAGAGCAAATCAGTGATAATTCATATGGGAAACAAGTCAGTAACAACCCTTCCATGATCTCACTGACGTTATCTAGGGATCCTCTTTAAACTCATATGGTGTAAAGATTGACCCAGTTTTTGCTGTATACTGAACAGTGTTATTTGCTTTATTTGATGCCTTTTTATAGTTGTAGCATATGCAAGTTATTTATTATGAATTTAGGTTTACATGAATCCTAAATGAAGACGTTACTGTACTGAGAGTAATGTAAAATATACAAAGCCTACTAGGCTATTTGTATGTTCAGATCTGTGAGCCATTGCTATACGCCAAGAAATAAGTCATGTATAGCACCAGGTGCTACAATAACCAAGCTCTCATTTGAACAATGTAACAGAAAATGATACCATGATTAAATGCCACAAAACATATTTTCCAGCCAGGCCAGTCACTCGTTTGTATTAATTTTATTGCATAGAATATTCTCGGCCTGACAGATCATAATACCTCCTATTTCTAACTTGTCTTCTTCTGCTGCTTAGAATTGCTAATCAATGGGAGCAGGCTCCATTAAAGCCCTCCTACTTGATTTGGCATATTTACTCTAGAATTACAAACTTGAGATGTTAAGATTGATTGCTGTAAACCATTCTACCATCTGCAATTTTGCAAGGTGTCAAAGATGTCTAAGAGATGATAAATGTCTATTCATATGATTACAGATTTTTTTTTCTGGTCTTTTAATAAAATGTATGTTGACGTCTTCTCCCTGTGAGCAAAACCGACTGGAACATTTTACTTACACTGATACATTGTATCAAACTGTCAGGACAGGGAAGAGCGTTGTGTTACCATTGTATCCATGTAGCTATTTGTTTAGCTGCAGTATTTACTGTGCAAAAGACTAGTCACACTGCACAAATAATGCAAATTTACGTTTTTACCCCCCATAGACCATAGTTGTTTTTAAACTATCTTGTCCATTCCTTCCATACTGTAATGACAATCCAGAAAGGGATCCACAGGACCGTGTACCGGACTTCCCCGAGGAAGCAACCACGAAACAACCCCTATACAGAGACTGTTGGGCGCAACCTCAGAAGGCCTAAATGCACAGCAGCTGGGATTAGTAGGGTACACTGGGTAGCATCCTATTCATGTCCACGGTAGAAGCTGTAACTAGCCCGAGACAAATGCAGACTGACGGGATCAGGACGAAGACCAAGACTGAAGACAGGTGCAAGCTGATGGAATCAGGAGGAGTCCGCAGCTGGCTGTTAGGAGGTGACCTTAGGAGATGGAAGGACGGAGGTACTCAGATGGACACTCAGGATCTGCTGGAAGAGACAGAGTTTATTGAAGCACAGAGAGACCTGAACAACTAGCACAGAGACAAGGCTACAGGGACACATTGAACAAGCGCCACCCAAAAGAAAAGGAAGTCTTAAGTACCATGTACCTGTCAGCAGCAATATCTGGCTAAATGGGGCTGGCCCTTTAAGAAAAGGTGATAGCGTGCGCCCGCGCCCTAGTGCGCATGCGCGAACCTAGAGTCCCAGACAGCAGAGCTGGAGGCACAGGAGAGGAGGCAGAATGCAGGTGTGCAGGATACTGAGCAGGGAGCATGGCACGATGTTAAGACTGGCGGGCAGGAGGTCAAGGCAGTGCGCTGGAGGAGAGCGGGCACAGCGGCTGTGAGCAGGGGGCATGGGAACCAGAGCGGTGAGTGACGGGCGGTGCAGCCGCCCCGGGTGCGTGACACATACACTTGAGCATTCACAACTTCAAGGATTCAATCTTGCAACGTAGTCTTCAAGAATTTTCAGAGAATTTATTTATAAAAGGTGCAGTGTGGAGAACAGATAAGTGACGCTAAAATGCAACAGAATGGTGCCACTTCCTATGAGCATTGATATCTTCAATCAGCTGATTAATGGTGGAAATTGGAGTCCTGATCTATTCTTGGAAAAATCCCTGATGGTGGGATCTACTGTAAAAAGGTTGTTTCTCAAAGTCAATTATTTTATGAAAATGACTGTCATCAGATGATCACCACTGGACTTTCTCTAGTCATCCTGGGTATCAAGTGGTAATGTTTGGGGGAGATGCCATACTAAAAACTAACATTAAATACCATCAATACAAATGAATGACCATGTATGTAAAATAAAAATCCAAGAGGTCTACCAGAAATGCTTTCCATTTTGGCACTTTCGATGAGGAACCTACCCTCATTATGTATCCTCCAAGACATGGAGAACATCAGACATCTGGGCAGATATACCCTGTCTGGTTTCTATGGCTTTGAAAGCATTCTACAAATAACCCCATGTTTGCAGAAAAATGTTACCTCCTTACTAGTGATGAGCGAGTACTAAAAAGCTCGGGTGCTCGAAGCTCGGGCCGAGCCTCCCAAGATACTCGTGTACTCGGCCCGAGCACCGAGCCCAATGTTATCCTATGGGAGACCCGAGTATTTTTGTGAAATGACCCCCCGGCAGCATGGAGAAACCCTAAAAATGTCACAAAAGTCTCAGAAGAGTGCTCAAATGACATGGCATCAGCATGGGGAAGACCCCTTGAAGCATTTATCACTCAAAAGTCACAGATGTGAACAATTTTGTCCGAGTTTTACGCCATTTTTACGGACTCACCAGAAAACCTTCCAAAATGACACCAAAATGAATTTTCATGGCGGAAATGTTAAGGGCACATACCCAATAGTGAGATAGAGCTGGTGTATGTTACTTTTTGAGATTAATACATGAAAGATTTTACATGAAAACCTTGTGTGGCACTCCGATGTCCAAAACGCACGTTTTGTGCTTTTTACTAGCGATGTCGGTCATTTTTTTTTTTTTATTCTATCTCCCTCAGTCCGTCGGTCTGTCTCTCTCTGTCTTGTCTGTCCCCCTCTCACAGTCTGTCGGTCAGTCCCCCCCCCTCTCTCTTACTTACCGTTCCCCGATCACTGCCGCGGCGCTGCACAGCTGTTCAAACTCCGGTGGCTTTTCCTCTTTTGAAAAAGCCGGCCGCTCATTAATCAATCGGGGTAATAAGGAGTTAATGGCAGCCCATAGCTGCCACTAAATCCTAGATTAATCATGTCAGGCGTCTCCCCGAGATTCCTTCCATGATTAATCTGTAAATTACAGTTAAAAAACACACACACCCGAAAAATCCTTTATTAGAAATAAAAAACACTAACAAAGTCCCTCATTACCAATTTATTAACCCCGACAAACCCTCCATGTCCGGCGTACTCCACGGACTCCGGCGTCGCGTCCAGCTCTGCTGCATGGAAGTGACAGGAGCTGCAGAAGACACCGCCGCTCCGGTCACCTCCACGCAGCTAATGAAGACAGCCGTGCGATCAGCTGAGCTGTCACTGAGGTTACCCGCTGTCACTGGATCCAGTGACGGCAGGTAACCTCAGTGACAGCTCAGCTGATCGCGCTACTCACCTCATTTGCTGTGTGGAGGTGACCGGAGCGGCGGTGTCTTCTGCAGCTCCGGTCACCTCTATGCAGCAGCGCAGGATGCGACGCTGGAACATCCTGGATGACGCCGGACATGGAGGGCTTTTTGGGGCTGATTAAAGTGGTGAACCAGGGAATGTGTTTGTGTTTTTTATTTCTAATAAAGGATTTTTTCGGGTGTGTGTGTTTATTTACTGTAACTTACAGATTAATCATGGAGGGTGTCTCATAGACGCCTGACATGATTAATCTAGGACTTATTGGCAGCTATGGGCTGCCAATAACTCCTTATTACCCCGATTTGCCAAAGCACCAGGGCAAATCGGGAAGAGCCGGGTACAGTCCCAGAACTGTCGCATATAATGTATGCGGCAATTCTGGGCAGCTGCTGACTGATATTGTTAGGGTGGGGGGCTCCCCATAACGTGGGGCTCCCCATCCTGAGAATACCAGCCTTCAGCTGTATGGCTTTATCTGGCTGGTATTAAAATTGGGGGGGACCGCACGCCGTTTTTTTTTAATTATTTATTTATTTATTTTACTGCACAGTATAGACACGCCCACCGGCTGCTGTGATTGGGTGCAGTGTGACACCTGTCACTCAGCGTGGGGGCGTGTCTCACTGCAACCAATCATAGGCGCCTGTGGGCGTGGAAAGCAGGGAATATGAGATGGCTGTGTACAGAGCACAGCGCGCCGGCCGGTATAAAGGCTCGGTCACGCTGTGCAGGCCGGCCAATCACTGCAATTCCACAACTAACAGGGCTGTGGCATTGCAGTGGTCTGCCAGCCAATCCCTGCATGAGGGCTGGCTCTCAAAAGAGCGCCAACATGCAGGGATGAAGACCACGAGTAAAGCACGAGTATTGCAAAATTACTCGGTACCCGCCGAGCAGCCCGAGTACAGTGATACTCGTGCGAGTACCGAGTAGTTACAAGCATGCTCGCTCATCACTACTCCTTACTAATGGAGCTCCTATTTTTATTGTATGTGTTCAGGACACTAAAATTAGCATGTGGTAGAGCAGTCTATGTCATCTCCCAGGTATCAGGATATTCACATGAAAAGTGACGTTCCCCCAGTTACCATACTTAAGTTAGTTAACATTCCTAAATTATGTCTTTTAGGGTCACTGAAGACAAAACGACCCTTTCACTGTGTACACAAGTTCATATAAAAAAATGCCAGACTGTTTCATTTCTTATAGTTATGACTGACAAACCCTTGACCCATGTAAATTTCATTATTATTATTTTAGCTTACGATTGACCCTGTGGTCTCATTGGGTTGATTATATGCTAGTTCACCATTTTTTTCATACTTGTATTTTGATTGGAAATAATGCAAACAAAGCTAAATCTGCCATACGTGAGGTTTACGCGGTAAGAGAATGATCATTAACAGTAGAGAAAATGTATTAACTAAATTAATGTGTTTTTCCTGCAAAAAAGGTTGTGCAGTATAGAAAAAAAATTACTTCTAAAAGATCTGAGAATGGTATGCAAACAACATATTTGCCTAGTGTATATTTGCCAACACTCTTGTTTTAACCCCTTAACGACCATGGACAGTAATATTTCATCCTAGCGGTCATAATGTTACTGCCCGGGGTCTGCTGCCGGCAGCATGCAGCGATCGATGCACATCTCAGCTGATTTTCACAGCTAAGATGTGTGCCTGTTAGGCACAAGCAGAATCGTTATCTGCCTGTGCCGTTTAACCCCTTAAATGGCGCTGTCAATATGTGACAGCGTCATTATAATCGCGATCGCGGTAAACTTTTACTTACCGGCTGATACCGGAAGTCACGTGATGTGATCACGTGACTTCCGGTGGTTGGCATGGTAGCACAGGGTCAAGTGATGACTCCTGTACTACAAATGAATTACTTTCAGTTTCACTTGACCCGGAGCCGAGTGAAGCAGAAAGTGAGTGTATCTGCTGTTTACAGCTGTGTAGCTGTGATCAGCAGATAAGGCAGAGTGATCAGATTGTTGATCGCTAAAGCCCCCTAGGGGGACTAGTAAAATAAAAAAAGTAAAAAAAAGCTTTAAAAAATTAAAAAAAACCCCAAAAATTATCATTAATCATTGAAAATTAAAGGGTTAAGAAAATAAAAAATGTACACACATTTGGTATCATCGCGTTCAGAAATGCCCGATCTATCAAAATGTAAAATCAATTAATCTGATCATTAAACGGTGTAGCGACAAAAAAATTCCAAATGCCCAAATTACGGTTTTTTTGTCGTCACAACTTTTGCTTAAAATGCAATAACAGGCGATCAAAACAAAGCATCTGCGCAAAAATGGTACCGTTAAAAACATCAGCTCGAGATGCAAAAAATAAGCCATCACTGAGCCATAGATCCCGAAAAATGAGAACACTACTGGTCACAAAATATGGCATAAAACGTGCGCCTCTTTTTTCGGACAAACTTCCGATTTTTTTTAACCCCTTATATAAAAGTAAACCTATACATGTTTGGTGTCTACGAACTTGCACTGACCTGAGGCATCACACCCACTCATCAGTTTTACCATATAGTGAACACAGTGAATAAAACATTTCAAAAACAATAGTGCTATCGCACTTGTTTTGCAATTTTTCTGCATTTGGAATTTTTTTGCCGTTTTCCAGTACACTATATGGTAAAACTTATGGTTTCATTTAAAAATACAGCTCATTCCGCCAATGAGCCCTCACATGACCATATTGACTGAACAATAAAAAAGTTACGTCTCGGAGGAAGAATGGCGAAAAAAAAAACGGAAAGAGAAAAATCGGTCGGTCGTGAAGGGGTTAAAGTTACTCAATCTCCTGCTAGTCTCTGAGAAGATATTTTTGTTTTCCCTTGTAGTATTTGTAGTGAGATGCTCAGTGGTAGAATCCAGATGAATTTATAGATTTTTATAGCTAGAGATGAGCGGATTGCTTTACGCAATTCCATTCCTCAGTCCAGGTCAGTACCTTCTTGCCATGGACAGGAGCTGTGTGAGTGTCCTCACTTCCTGGGATTCTAGCCTCACCTGTGCCATGACGTCATGCCCTCTACATTGCACATCACACAGATGATGTCACACCAGGCTGACAAATCAAACACCGCAACTAGGAAACATTGATAAGAGTAAATTCTTGTACACAGCTAGAAAGCACTGATTTAGACTGTGGAATGAGGTCATGCATATTGATCTGCTCATCTCTAATTTCAGCTCATTTTGATACAATAAGACACAGGGTCAGGGATGGCCAAAACGTTGTCCATCGATAATAATTTGGATCTCTTCCACTTGCTCTTCCACTCTTCCCATAAAGCAAGTTCTTTTTAAATTATGTATCAGTGTCATAATTATCTAACTCTAGTACTGATGCTTGTTTCTAGTACCTGCTGAAGGGACATGTAGCGGCTGCAGCCAATCACAGGCTGCAGGGGTGACCCAATTCAAACAGTGACCATGACATCTAGGGGTTAAAGTACCAGGTTCAGCATTATCTCTGATTAGCTTCTGTGCCTTCATGATGAAAGTGCCATTTAAATATGGTGGTTTTCCATCAGTAGAGATGAGCAAACCTGAGGTTTGGTATTCGAAAGAAAGCCCCAAATTTAAAAATCAAGGTTCGGGTTCGGGGTTCGGATGCTTTACGGGTGAACAAAACTTGTGCGAGCAATGCTGTGCTCAGACATGCTCGGTGCTCACTCCTGTGCGAGCCGCTTGCAGTGTTTGAATGGCGCACACTGGGGGTAATAGCGTGATCGGATATAGTTTGCCACAAAAAAAAGTTTAAAAAAGCCCTCCCACCCTCCCCCGGAAGTGAACTGCTTATGGCTGGCGGTATGTGGACAAAGACTCAAACTGCCAATCAGAGACTTGATCTGGGGTTTGGGTTTCGCTTGAGCCTGTGGAGCTAGGCTCATTTACTGCTGGCGAACTGAACCTCCACGGAACCTCTATCCATAAGAACCATGCAACTCTGACGTAGATGTTGTGAAATGTTGCAAAGTGGTAAATAGAAAAATCAAAGGAGGTTAGAAGGGTTTTTGTAATGTGGATCATCTCTGTAAGACTGTAAGGTTCTAAATTCACAATCTGTTGTATTTGACAATACAACACTAAAGGGGGCTTTACACGCAATGACATATCTAACTATATGTTTCCGGGGTCACTGAATTTGTGATGCACATCCGGCGACGTTAGCGACGTCGTTGCGTGTAACAGCTCCGAGCGAGTGTTAACGATCAAACATATTCACCTAATTGTTGATCGTTGACACGTCGTTCATTTTCAAAATCTTGTTGGTCGTTGTGGACGTAGGTTGTTCGTCGTTCCTGAGGCAGCACACATTGCTACATGTAACACCCGGGAACGACGAACAACAGCTGATCTGCGTCCTCTGGCAACGAGGTGGGCGTGTCGTTAATGCAGCTGGTCACCACCCCTCCGCTTCTATTGGTCGGCCGCTGTATGATGTCGCTGTGATGACACACGAACCTCCCCCTTAATGAAGAGATCGTTCGCTGCCCACAGTGACGTCGCTAGGAAGGTAAGTACATGTGATGGGTGTTAGCGATATTGTGCGCCACGGGCAGCGATTTGCCCGTGATGCACAAACGACGGAGGTGGGTGCTTTCACGAGCAACATCGCTAGCGATGTCGCTGCATGTAAAGCAGCCGTAATTCTTAATAGTCTTGTTTTGCAATTTTTTTTCTATTTTTGTTTTTTGTTTGTTTTTGCGGAGGTTGGTATGAAATCCTTTGTCTCCTTGCTTGAAATTTTCCAGAATGTGTTATTTTATGCAATGTAATCTCATGTAATTGATTTTTTATTTCTCCAAGGTAACAAGGTTTTTATAACAATATAGTTTGTCATGTACAGTAAGGAAAAAGATTTTGTGCGAAGTTCTTAGGAAGGAGCATACGTGTAGATTAGCCAAACGGGCGGCCATACATCACCTTTTAGGCTAATTACATAAAGTCCTTTTAGCAGAGAAGAACCGTATATCTCTGTAATTTTATACATATTTTGATTAGGCTGCAAATAAACAAAATTAAACATTATTTTACTGTGGGAAGTTCTATTAAAAACACTACATATCTCTACTGCTGCGCTGTATGACAGGATAAATTTACTTTGCTGTGCTTAGAATGCAATTTCAGTACAACATATTTAGTTTGTTTACAATAATTTCATCGCTATAATTCTACCACGACGGGAGGAATAAAATCGACTCAAATTGGGTTTGGAATGACTTTCTATCATATCATTAGTAAATAACGAGCACACAATCAGGTCCTTACTTTTCTTAGCTCTGCGCATATGGAAGTCCGGAAATTCCTTTATGTTATATATATATATATATATATATATATAAATATATATATATATATATATATATATATATATATATATTTGACTTATATATATATTGACTATATAAAGTAACTCATGGGGAGTTATTACAAGTTTGGAACAATCCTTTAGTAAAGGGTTACGATATATATAATGATGCGTCGTCGGGGGTCACGTCATTAGTGACGCACATCCGGCATCATTTGACATATCATAACGTGTGTCAGCTACAAGCGACTGTGAACGAGCAAAAATACTCACCTTATCGTTGCTCGTTGACACGTCGCTCATTTAAAAAAAATCGAACGTCCTTATGCGCGCCGGTTGTTCATTGTTCCCGAGGCAGCACACATCACTCCGTGTGACACCCCAGGAACGATAAACTGCAGCTTACCTGCGTCCCGCCGAGAATGCGGGAGGAAGGAGGTGGGCGGGATGTTACGTCCCGCTCATCTCCGCCCTTTCGCTTCTATTGGCTGGCCGCTGTGTGACGTCGCTGTGACGCCGAACGTCCCTCCCCCTTCAGGAGGAGAATGTTTGCCTCCCGCAGCGAGGTCGTTCAGGAGGTAAGTATATGTGACGGGGGTTACCGACATTGTGCGGCACGGGCAACAAATTGCCCGTAACGCACAAACAATGGAGGCGGGTGCGATCGCACATGCGAACACACGAAAAATCGGCGCGTGTAACGGGTCCTTAAGTATTCGTTAACCATAGCCCATCTACGATTAGGAAGGCCTAGAACTTATTTTCTTTTTACTATTTTTCCGATCTGTGTAGGTAGAGATGAGTTATCCTGAGGTTCAGAGTTCGGGTTCGGAAACAAACTTCCAAAAAACCCAAAGTTCGGGTTCAAAGTTTGAGTGAGTTACGTGTGCAAAATACTCAAGCAAACAGCGCTGTGCTTGAGTATGAGTGATGCTCAGCTCTGTGTGTCAAGAATGGGAGAATAGAATCGCATTGACAATTCAAAACAATGGGTAACACTTTGAGCACATCCTTTAGTGGGTTACTTTTGTTGTTCCATTTCACACACATATCAATAACTCGATAACGAATAAAATTACGTTAAAAATGAGCACACCATTGTTTTTCTTGTGCAATTGTCCATATGTTTGATGTGTCACATGACCCCCTTCCCATTGAAAAAAAGTAAAGTTGAATTCAAAATGGCGGCTTTGCAGATGGTCACCATGGGCGCCTCAAATGTTTGGCCCCTCCCATGTACTAATATGCCACAAATGGGAAGGTGATATCAGCAACCACTTCCATTTTATCAGGGTGTACCATACTTATGGCCCACTCTGTATATTTCTGGTCCAGGAGTTGCCTGAGAAAAATATACCCCAACCTTACATGTACAGTGCAAGGAGCAACATTATGTCAATGAGCAATTTAAATTATAGTTTAATACAGACCAAATAATTGTGTGAATAAAATCACGGCGCGCTCCGGTTTCTTCTGTATTTTGGTTGAGACTTGCTTATTGATGTCTTTGGGTGTGCAGAAAAGTAAGGAATCCATATGAATCAACCATATCTGATTTTTGTAGATACATTTCCATTACTAACATAGGAAACTAATAATTTTTGTACGTTTTATACACTTCTATGTGCAAAAATAGATGCTATACGGGTGAAAAATAGTTTGTTTTTCTGGATGAAAATCATGGGTTTTTTTTATATATAAATATACTAATGTAAATTCCACTACATCAGTGGCAGCTAATTAAAATCATATAATCAACTGCTTTTTAAAAAGTAATAATTAATATTGTACATAATTGAAATTGATATATACATATATATTTTTATATATATATATATATATATATATATATATATATATATATACACATATATATATATATATATATATATATATACATATATATATATATATATATATACTCGAAAGACATGCAGTTAGGGACTCTAGATTGTGAGCCCCAATGGGGACAGTGTTGCCAGTGTATGTAAAGCGCTGTGGAATTAATAGAGCTATATAAATTACTAAAATTATTATTAATATATATATACATTATATATATAGATAGATAGATAGATATAGATATATATATACATATATATATATTTTATATATATATATATATATATATATATATATATATATGAAGAGTTTATGGATAAATTGTAGGAAAGATAAATCTGACAATTATCTCTTTGCAACATTGTCATGTGTGCATTGTGATAATAATTAAATTTTTATTAAAATAATTAATACAAGCGTTTTCCCTGCAGGTAAATGTTAAACCATATCATATTACACTACGCTGTGCTATCTGATAAACCACCTAAATATACCCCATAATTCAGCTCATTAACATATTTATCTCTCCTGTTTCTATGCTGATTAACTAATTCATCTCATTAAAGGGAATCTGTCAGCAGGTTTTTGCTATGAAATCTGATAGCGGAATAATGTAGGGACAGAGAGCCTGATTCCAGTGATGTGTCACTTACTCAGCTGCTTGGTGCAGTTTTGATACAATCCTTGATTTGTCTGATACAGATGCAGTGCTAGGAGTTCTGGGCTGTGTATAACCCGCCCACACTAGTGATTGGCAACTTCCTTTGTATACTGTAAATTGTCAGTAAGCTGCCAATCACTAGTGGGGGTGGTATTACACAGATTAGTCGGACTAGTTTGCATGAGACAAGTAGTCCAGAAGTGATAATCTCCTGCTATAAAACACTTTATTGAAATTACAGCACACAGCCTAATAAGTAACACATCACTAAAATCAGACTTTCTCCCCCTTCATTTTGCTCCTCTCAAATTAAATAGCAAAAATCTGCTGAAAAATTCCCTAGAAAATATGAATAACAAATACATTTGTGTATTTATGAGTTTGAGTGTGTACACGGCACCAAGATAACTAAAGATAACTAGCTGAATGGTAAATCAGAGCCATAGTCCATTCAAAACATTTAACCCTTGTGCACTCAATGTACTAAACATATTTGCATCACAACAATGCAATAGAAAAAAATATCAGTTTTCAACTATATGTGAAACTGCTGAAATTGCTGATTTAAAGGGAATCTGTCAGCAGGATTTTAGACCCTAAACTGTTTTCTATGTAAAGCACGTAAGTGTTATGTCCATACCTATGTATTAAAAGTCTGTTTCTGTATTTTCTAAAAACCTCTTAGCAAATGTTTATGGTGGCTTTGCCTGCACTTACAGCGCTCCTGCCTCTTTCTTCTTTCTTCTCTGGCCACTGGCCTCCTGTTAGTGATTATGTCACTTTTTTCTGTGGCATGCTCCCCGGACCGAGACCTTATGCAGGTACCATTGGTCCCATGTGCGGTACTTGCACACAGTATCTGACTGGCTACCGAAGAATCCTCCAGTAATACCAGTTCTGGCTGTGGTTACCTGCATTAAAATCCGGAGCTCTCACCTGAGCCTGGACTGAACTCAAGATTTGCAGGACTGACCCGCGAGCGCCAATGGATTCCCTGGTGATTGCGGTTCAGTTCATGCGGTTCAGGCCGGAGTTCAGCCCGGATTATCCGCAGCTGTCATGAACTGAACCACAATCGCCAGGGAATTAGTCGGCGCTCACGGGTCAGTCTTGTTCAGTCCAGGATATACTTCGGAACTCAAGTGAGAGCTCCGGAGTTCAATCCAAGTAACCGCAGCCTGGCCTGGTATTACTGGAGGTTTCTCTGGTAGCCAGTCCAACACTGCTTGCACAAATCCATAGTGCAGCTCTCACAACATGACAACAACCTTTCCGTTCACATGCCGCACCCAGGAATGATGACTAGAGATTAGCGGACTTAAACTTTAAAGTTTGATGTTCGTACCAAACACAGACTTAACAAAAAGTCAGAATTCAGATTTGGAGTTTGGGTGCTTACGGATGAAACCACTCGAGCGAGCATCACTTTGCTCGGGTACACTCTGCCCAGTGCGAGACGCTTGCAGTGTTTGAATGGTTCACACTGGGTGTAAAATCACTGCTATCAAATGTGGTGTGTTTAAAAAAAAAAGGAAAAAAGAAAAACCTCTCCTTCTCCCAGAAGTGCTTTGTTTATGGCTGACTGTATGTGAATGGAGACCTGAACTGCCCAATGAGGGACTTCCAAAGAGGTTTGGGGTCAGAACAAAACTTTATCTTAAGTCCGGCTGAACCCGCAAAACCCGAACTTCCACGAGTCTACTCATCTCTAATGATAACACCTGTGTGATATCTCGACCATGAGATCTTAAAAGGTTTAGATCTAATATATAAAGCTGAGTGTGTGTGTGTGTGTGTGTGTGTGTGTGTGTGTGTGTGTATGTCCGATAATGGAATCCGCACCGTCGCATTTACAATCACGAAATTTTGCATAGACGCCTCATGTGACCCAGGGAGCATCGCACACTATGTTTTGACAGAAAAATGTAACCCCGTGCTTTACAGTTAGTCTCTAAAATCCTGCCCCCATTAAACTGAATGGAGGTGAGAGCTATAGGTTATTAATAGCAACTGTCAGTGGTTGCTATAGGAACAAAATAAACTGTTAGTTGAACGTTATGTGTAAGGTTATATGATGTTGGTGGAGAGATGGATAGAGAGAGACAGAAAAAGACACAGACAGACGGGCAAAGAGACAGACGGGCAAAAAGACAGACCTGGAAAGAGACAGACCGGCAAAAAGACAGACCTGGAAAGAGACAGACCGGCAAAAAGACAGCTGGGCAAAGAGACAGCCCAGTTAAAGAGACAGCCCAGGCAAAGAGACAGCCCGGGCAAAGGCACAGCCCGGGCAAAGGCACAGCCCAGGCAAAGACACAGCCCGGGCAAAGAGACAGCCGTGGAAATAAATAGACAGGTAGAGAGACAGATGGGGAAAGAGACAGACCTGGAAAGAGAAAGACGGGGAAAGAAGCAGACGGGGAAAGAGACAGACGGGGAAAGAGACAGACGGGGAAAGAGACAGACGGGGAAAGAGACAGACGGGGAAAGAGACAGACGGGGAAAGAGACAGACGGGGAAAGAGACAGACCTGGAAAGAGACAGACCTGGAAAGAGACAGACCTGGAAAGAGACAGACCTGGAGAAAGAGACAGCCGGGGAAAGAGACAGCCGGGGAAAGAAACAGCCGGGGAAAGAAACAGCCGGGGAAAGGGACAGACGGGCAAAGGGACAGACGGGCAAAGAGACAGATGGGCAAAGAGACAGATGGGCAAACAGACAGACGGGCAAAGAGACAGATGGGCAAAGAGACAGACCTGGAGAGAGACAGACCTGGAAAGAGACAGATGGGGAAAGAGACAGACAGTGAAAGTGACAGCCCTGAAAAGAGACAGCCCTGGAAAGAGACAGACCTGGAAGGAGACAGCCGGGGAAAGAGACAGCCCTGGAAAGAGACAGCCGGGGAAAGAGACAGCCATGGAAAGAGACAGCCGGGGAAAGAGACAGCCGGGGAAAGAGACAGACGGGGAAAGAGACAGATTTGGAAAGAGACAGACCTGGAAAGAGACAGACAGGGAAAGAGACAGACATACACACATAGAGACAGAGAGAGATAGACAGACACAGAGATGGAGACCGATAGACTGATACAAATACAGAGAGAGATAGAAATTGTCAGACAGAGACATAGACATAGACAGACAAAGAAAGAGACAGACAGACAGACAGACAGAGACTGGGAGAGAGACAGAGAAACAGTTATTATCCCGGGCAACGCCCGGGCACTACAGCTAGTATAATCTAAATTTCAGATGCTTTGCATAGATTATGTTTGTATAGGCTCTAAAAACCTGCTGACAGGTTCCCTTTAAGGGTGCTTTACACGCTGCGACATTGCTAACTATATATTGTCGGGGTCACGGTGTTTGTGACGCACATCCGGCGTCGTTAGCAACATCGCAGTATGTGACAGCTAGGAGCGATGATCAACGATCGCAAAAACGGCAAAAATTGTTGATCGTTGACACATCGCTCCTTTTCATAATATCGTTGGTGGTGCATGCCGCTGGTTGTTCGTAGTTCCTGCAGCACCACACATCGCTATGTGTGACACCGCAGGAATGACGAACATCTCCTTACTTGCGTCCACCGGCAATGCGGAAGGAAGGAGTTGGACGGCATGTTCCGGCCTCTCATCTCTGCCCCTCCTCTTCTATTGGGTGCCCGTTTAGTGACGCTGCTGTGACGCCGAACACACCTCCCCCTTGAAGGAGGGATTGTTCGGCGGTCACAGCGACGTCGCCGCACAGGTATGTGCGTATGACGCTGCCGTAGCGATATTGTTCACTACGGCAGCAATCACCAAATGTCGCACGAACGACGGGGGCAGGAGCTATAGTTCGCAACATCGCTAGCAATCGCTAGCGATGTCGCAGCGTGTAAAGCACCCTTTAAAGAAATGCAACAGATCTGCATGTAAAAACACTTAAAACAACCCATTTTTATTAGCTAGTTTTATAATAAAGCATTATTACAACCATTTTATTATAATTCAAACATAAAGATTAATTTTTATAATTTGAAAACTCCTAAATTCTACATTATTATTAAAGTCAGCAATCGTGAGTTTTCTCCATTTTTTCCTGACCCATTAAAAGTTTAACCACTCTTGATCAAATTTTTAATATTCCATAATGCTTCAAAATTTTGTACTAACAAAAGCTAAAAACGCAGTTTTAATATCAGGTGGGAAAATCTTCAAAACTGGTTTACAGCTGTCATGAACTGAACAACAATCGCCGGGGAATCAGTCAGCGCTCATGGGTCAGTCCTGCAAACCCTGAGTTCAGTCCAGGCTCCACTCCGGAGCTCAGGTGAGAGCTCCAGAGTTCAATCCAGATAGCCGCAGCTAGGATTGGTATTACTGGAGGTTTCTCTGGTAGCCAGTCTAACACTGGTGCCAACAGTGGCATACCACTAATGGCGGGAGAGCACTATGGGCACCATGAGTTGAGTGGTCCTGGTGCCCTCACCGGTTCTGAGCTCCCTGTCCATTCAAGCGTATCAGCATCCTGCCAATACAGAGGAAAGCAATGATGAAAGAGGGAGCACTCCGCTTATGCTTCCGCCTCATCATTCTCCCTAAGGAACTGACATCGCAGCCCACCAGTGATGACACTACAGAATGCACAATTTGCTGAGATGAACAGAGCTGTAGACCTCTCACCATGGAAATCAGAGCAGCAAGGGAAAGACGGTTAATGAGTATTTATTTAGTACACTGGTGACCATGACACTATACAGATGACTATGAGGTGTGCATTACTCTATATGGAATACTATAGGGTAACCCATTATACTATATGGAAGGCTATTTGGAGGCCCTTATCCTTTTTTGGAGTGTTATGACGGAGCCTTTATACACTTTATGAAGTTATTTGAGGGCCATTATACTGTATGCAAGCAATTATACTGTCTAAATGTTTTGTGGGGTTCATCATACTGTGCGAAGGGCTGTGTGACAGCAATTAACCTGATTGGAGGGCTAGTGGGGGCCATTGTTCAGTATGTAACACCATTATACTGCATGAAGGCCTGTGGGGGGGTCAGACTTGGGGGATCATACTATGTTGGGGTCACCATACTTTGCCGAGGCAGTTGACGGTGGGTACAGTTGGGTCATTATACTGTGTGTGAGGATGGTACTGAGGAGGAATTCACTGAGGAAGTACTGTGTAGCGTTTCTGATGCACTTTTGTTGGAATCATACCTTTATGGGTGTAATGAAAGAGGATTCCATGGACTTTGATTGGAGGAAAATTACTTTGTAAGGACTGCAAAGTTGCGAGATGTGCTCTTCTATGACCCAGATGAAAATGTATTGTTTTTTTTTATTTGGGAGCCCAAATAGAATTTCTGACATTGAGCCCATGATAGCTCTGCATGCTCCTGAGCACCAACATATTCAATAGTGCTGTGTAGAGATTGTCATGCATCGGTTTCTCTGTGGGGCTTACAAACTTACTTCTGTATCTCAGATATACTCAATAGGCCAATTGTCATGGTTACTCTATGTGGGGCATCTTGCAGATTAGGAGACACTCTGCTGTGTTTTCCTGGGCTTCTGGCTGGCAAGTTGATTGACAGCGCTGGCTTCCATGCTGGTTCTGGGAGGTGCTGACTGCTTAGGTGTTCCATCTTCTGGGTAATTGTTCTGCTTCTTACATGAGAATGCTCTCCCAGAACCTTGCCAGTTGTACATTCTGGTTCTGCAGTTGTGCTGTTGGCCTGAGTTCCTGCCTGTGTTCTGATCTTGGTTTCCTAACTCCGGACTGTGGTTTGACTCCTCTCCACATTCTCCCTGTTCCGGTTGTGACCTCCCGGCTTCTGACCGCGGACCGTTACCTGACCACATCTAAGTTTACACCCTGAATCCATTACATGCCTTCCCAAAATTCTGACCCTCGGATCGTGATCTGACTAGGCCTCTGTGTACTTCCTGTGTCCATATGTGTCCTCTTGTTACCAAACCCCGACTTTCCTGACTCTCCACTGTTTGTACTACCTGTAAGTAGTGACTAGCATCACACCAATATCATAGGAATCCAGTTATCCTATCAGTATGTTTTCACATTGTTGACGGAAACCACAGTACCCAGATGATTGTCACATTTATAACAAAGCAAAGGTGTAATTATCCATTAATTTCATACCAAACATGGCAGGTTCTCTTTAAATTATGTATATAACCTGAAATACAATACAACAAAAGTTTACATTTTCTTAAAGTTTCCCAACAATAATATTTGGCTCCTGTAGTAATACCTTAAAAAGGCTCAGATGGCTGTAAAAATTGAATCTGACTTTAAATAGCTTTATTACAGCTGTCATTTTGTAAAATAAACATGGTTCCATTATTTCCTAATGACAATCTTAACAATCTCCAGATTAGAACATATCTCGTGTTCCCCCAGTGGGCAGCACTTAAGAAGTGAGTAACATTTCTTTCTGCCTTAATCAAGAAATCCCGAATGGAGGCAATTGATGAGTCTGCATTAGGGAGTCATACAAGAGATGCATTGTAGTACGTCTGTCGAAATCATTGCCTTTGCACATTTGATCAACAGCCAGATGAAAGCTTTTATCACATTTATTTAATTTGAAACTTGAGTTAGTACTTATATTGGGCCCTCGATTCAGGACCTTATTGCTCTCTGCAGGGAATAAAGGAAATTACTTTCTCGGTTCAGATGTAAAGTGTGGTTGCCTGGCTGAAATTCTAATATATTCTAGGTCTTTTTTTCTCTTTATATAGATCATTTGCAGCCAGTAACAAGTCAAATAGAAGATAAGAATACTAAAAAATGATATTGGCTTCATTTTAAAAGTGTTTAATGTTTAAACAATATGCTAAATTTGCATTATTCTATACTTGTATATACAGTGGAGAAAATAGGTTCCTATTTCATATATTGACGATTCTGTTAGTTTTCCCACCTACAAAGAATAGAGAGGTCTGTAATTTTTATCGTAGACTTCAACTATGACAGACATACCCCCCCAAAGAAAATCCAGAAAATCACATTGTATGATTTATAAATAATTAATTTGCATTTTATTGCATGAAATATTAATTTGATAGAATGGAAAAAGAGAGCGTAATACTTGGTAGAGAAACCTTTGTTTGCAATTTCAGATGTTTTCTTTAGTTCTTCACCAAGTTTGCACACACTGCAGCAGGGATTTTGGCTCACTCCTCCATACAGATCTTCTCCGGGTCTTTCAGGTTTTGGGGCTGTCGTTGGGCTATGTTGAGAGTCAGCTCCTTCCAAAGATTTTCAGTTGGGTTCAGGTCTGAAGACTAGCTAAACGTCCCCAGAACCTTGAAATGCTTCTTATGGAGTCACTGCTTAGCTGCCCTGGCTGTGTGTTTTCAGTCATTGTCATGTTGGAAGACCCAGACACGATGCATTTTCAATGCTATTACTGAGTGAAGAAGATTATTGGCCAACATTTTACCATACATGACCCCATCCATCCTCTCCTCAATATGGTGAAGTAATCTTGTCCCTTTTACAGAAAAGCAACCCCAAATTATGATTCCACCTCCATGCTTCCTGGCTGGAAACGGGTTCTTAGGGTTGTACCCATTCTTCTTCCTTCTCCAAGTATGGTTAGTAAAGTTGATGCCAAAATGTTCTATTTGGTCTTATCTGACCTCATGATCTTCTCTCAGGCTTTCTCTGGATCATCTAGATGGTCATTTGTGAGCTTCAAACAGGCATGGAAAGACATGTGCAAATGTGACCAGGGGAACCTTGTGTGCCCTGAAGGATTTTAATCCATGATGGATTGGTGTGTTACTCTGTAATCTTTGAGACTGTGCTCCCAGGTTTCTTCAAACCATATGGGCTATCAAGGTCCAGTTTTTTGTTAATTTTTTAGTACTGTCTGCTTTTTTTGCTATTCTATTGTCTGCCAGTGGATCTATAGTTTCTTGGGGGGGGGCTTTTTCACCATTCTTCACATTTCTATGTGTTGTTCCAAATTTTTTGCTCTATATCTTCATATCTATCTATCTATCTACCTATCTGCCATATTGACACATGAGAATCATGTCTTGGAGCCTGTACTGTGGTAAACGGGTCCTCGTGGCTTTAAACTACACAGCTGTAGACGGTAATTGCTCTGCTATATAGTACCATTATGTGCTGCTATGTTCGCAAGACAATAAGTCAAATGCATGTGTGAAGGTTAAATAGGCTTCACAGATTTTTATGGATGCCTTATTATAGTGCTTTACAACATAAAGGCGTAAGGTGGATTGTCCATTTCATGTGTGCGGGGTTAGAGATGATCAAATGACTTTAAAACAAATGTATTTATTTTACTTACCATAATATTCTACAGACATCGTCATCACTGTCCCCAAGCTACAATCCTTATCATTATGTCTTTTAAGTGTGGGAAGAAACCACAGGAACACGGGAAGAACATACAAAATCCTTGCAGATGTTGTCTTTGGTGTGATTTGAACCCAGGACCCCGAGTTCAAAAGTATCAGAGCAAACCACTGAAATCAAGTTGTTATTTAATCACAAATGCTTTAAAATGGGGGATGGACATTTTTTTTATAAGCGTATTAAGGTTTTAAAAAATTAAGAAAAATAATATGCATCTGCCCTAGGCCCAATTCTTACTTATCCTGCTGCCACATCTCTGCTCCTGATCCCCAGAATATTTCATATCTTAATAATAGGCCATCAACAAAAAGGTAATGGCTAGTGATAAGCAAGCACTAACATGCTAGTGTGCTCAATAGAGATGAGCGAACCGGTCGCGGTTCGGCTCGAGGTCGGTTCGCCGAGCCGAGGTCCCGTTCGAGTTCGGTTCGTCGAACGTTCGACGAACCGAACTCGAACCAATAGGCTATAATGGGAGGCAATCACAAACACATAAAAATGCATTATAAATGTACACATACCGTTAATAAACATTGCCATAACACTTACCGGTCCCCGCGATCCCTCCTGCACTCTGTCTCCTGCTGCTATTCCATCCGATGATCACTGAATCCTCCCGGTGACCGGCACTGCCAGCAGAGATGCAGGACCTATCGTGACGTCAAAATAGCCATGTGACCAGTCACGTGGCTATTATCTCATTGGCTACAGACTGGTCACATGACTATGACGCGTCATGTAGGACCTGCGAGTGCATCTCTCCGGTACACGGTGAACATTTGTGTATCGCCGTGTACCGGCGACATGCTCTAGCACACGGTCGACTCCCCATTCCGTTAGGGACCAGCTGACACAGCCGGTCATTAATGGAGATCACCGTTGCCATAGCAACGCAGTTAGCGGTGACGTCACCGCTAACCGCGGCTCCGGGAGCACCGTTGCGATGGTAACGCGTCTGTCAGCGTTACCGCTGTTACCGCTAGCAGCACTGATCACTCACGGAGTGAAGGCTGCACGCTGCTTCTCGTGCAGCTTTCACGGAGTGAATGCTCCACAGGAAGCAGCATCTTCCCCCATGCAGCAGTGATGTAGCAGAGCTGCATTTGTTGAACGAGAAAGACAGAAGACCATGGATCGTGGAGGGCTGACAGGGGGTAATAAAGATGGAGTGTCTAATGTGTCTGTGTATTTATTTCTATTAAAGTATTTTTTCTCTGTGTGGTGTCTTTTTTTTAACCCTTTAATGGAGATTCCTAATGGCCGGGTCAAATGTGCCTGACATTAAGAATCTCTGGCTTAATACTGGCTAGTAAAACAAAGCCAGTATTAACTCATGATTACCCAACAAGCCACCTGGCTCCAGGGCTGTTGGAAGAGTTGGATACAGCGCCAGATGATGGCGCTTCTATGAGAGCGCCATTTTCTGGGACGGCTGCGGACTGCAATTCGCAGCAAAGGCGCCCAGAAACCTCGGGCTAACCTGTGCTGCGGATTCCAATCCCTAGCTGCCTAGTTGTACCTGGCTGGACACAAAAATGGGGCGAAGCCCACGTCATTTGTTTTTTAATTATTTCATGAAATAAGTGAAATAATTAAAAAAAACGGGCTTCCCTATATTTTTGGTTCCCAGCCGTTTACAAATAGGCAACTGGGGGTTAGAGGCAGCCCGTGGCTGCCTGCTGTACCTGGCTAGCATACAAAAATATGGCGAAGCCCACGTCATTTTTTTGGTGGGCAAAAAACGTCTGCATACAGTCCTAAAAGCAGGAGCCATCGCTCGCAGCCTGCCAGAAGCTGGTAACCAAGATAAACATCGGGTATCCAACCAAAGCGCTTTGGTTAGTAACCCGATGTTTATCCTAGTTACGTGCAGGAAGCCCACACTTCCCCGCTCAGCTCGCTCCACCCCCTCCTGCCCGCGGCATGTACACACGTACACACACACACACACACACACACACACACACTGCACACATGGCCCCGCTCAGCTTACCTGCGGTGATGAAGTCCCGCCATCCCGACCTCAGCGCTGTCACTGTCCTCCACGGCAGCCCTGCTTTTTGCTGCTAGAACCGTTCTCGAACGTATCTAGAACTATCGAGCTTTTGCAAAAAAGCTCGAGTTCTAGTTCGATCTAGAACACCCCCAAAATCACTCGAGCCGCGAACTGGAGAACCACGAACCGCGAACCGCGCTCAACTCTAGTGCTCAATACTCAAATCGAGCAGGTCGGACGCTCGGACAAGCATAATGGAAGTAAATGAGAAACTCAAGCATTTTTCTGGAAGACTCCAACAGGAAAGATCGAGAGAGAGAGTGAGAGAGAAAAAATGTGCCGGGTGGGAAATCGAGCGTCTCAAGCACCCTGATGTTAGACTGATTATCCAGCCGTGCCGAGCATGCTCGCTCATCACCAACGGTGGACAATTTATTTAAGGACTTTTAATTGGATAAAGAAAACTTTTTTCATTTAAGTGTCTCTACCAATGCCTTGAATCTATTACGCTATTTAAGGGCAGCATAAGAAAATGACATACACCTTGGTTCCAGTTTCAATTATTTAATCTTTTTTTACTTTTTGATATCTTCATAAAATCCCCTGTTATCTTTTGCTCTAATGTATATTTAATAGAAAGTTCCTAATAGCAAAAATCAAACAGATCACTTTAGTGGCATTCCTACCCATGACAATTTTTGCTTCCTCCAACACCTGTTTCCATGATTCCTTGGTCCACTGCTTAACCTTTTGTTAGCTAATAATGCAATTCTTCTAGGGGTGGGGATATTTCACTGGTTCTTTCTACCCAAAACAAAAAGGATAGAAACAACACAAACTATGTCCAGTGGCGTAACTAGAGTCCGGTGGGCCCCAGGGCAAAATTTTGACTTGCCTTATCTTGTATGTTGGTCAGATGTATGGGCCCTTGTAGTGTTCTGGATCCTATTAAGACAAAAATGTTGCCCCCCTCTTACCTTTGTGTAGCAATGTTCCCCATCCTAGAACCCATTCTGGTATATGTCCCACATCCTGGGTCCCTTCCTGATATATATGTCCCCCCCATCCTAGTGTTATATGTCCTCAAACTTTCTTTATTTCTTACACCCCACTAAAAACATTCTACCTTCCTCCATTCCCACGATGCGCTGCATTCTTTTCTTTAGTTGGTGCAGAGGTAGGCAGCTGACATCACCATGCCTACTATAATAACGCATGATGTCACTGCCCTCCGGCATCATTGACAAGCACACCACTATCAGATGACGACCTCTGATTGGCCAGCAGTTAGTATTACGGAAATGCATTGTGAACCTGACAAGTCTCTGCGCCACAATACATTTCAGATGAATGTGCGTCCACGGAGGCACATCAAACTGAAGTAGGCACTATGGTCGGTGGACCCCCTTCAGAACGTGCCTGGTCACAGTTGTACGCTCTGTAACTATGATCGTTACGCCTTTCGATGTGTCCCTCTCTCCATAGGATCCACAGCAGCCAAGCGGTTTATGTTTATATTATACAACTTATATAACAAATCATAAAATTGTCAGCAAAAAGTTCTTTAGAACCAGGCCGCAGCCAATAAATCAGGGTAAGTAATAGAAGAAACCTAATTGGCCCTATAGTGTCTCTCCCTACCTGGCAATGGAGGGTATGACGTCCTAGGGTGTTCTGTTAGGGTGCAATAGGGTCAGTGAGGGTTTCCTGTCATTGAATGGGGGCGTCACAAGCCTAGGACGTCATACCCTCCCTATTCCCAGGTAGGGAGAGACACTATAGGGTCAATTAGGTCCAGTGTCTTCTTTGTCTAATTGTATACATATCTCCCACCAGTTTACCATTATTCTATACCCTATTTTTTTTCCTATTTTTGTGTGTCCTCTGGTCATCTGACCTTTTAATTATAATATTAAAAGTTATATTTTAATGGGGTACTCCCTTTTATGGTTTCTTCAGCAAAAGTTCTCCCAGAAATGTTATGAAAAGTTCTTCAAGAATTTAGTGAACCCTTCATCCAATATTACATGACATTTGCCTCTAATGGGAAAATGAACTTGATATTTTAGCATTTCAGCCAGGAATTAAATTGAAGATTGTAATTTGCAATTTATTGTGGGTGTTTAATTAGGAATTATATGACTTCATAAATCTAATAAAACTTTTCTTTCATGGGCCACCTAGGCCGATGTCTATTCATTACTATCCACCTCCTCAAAAACATGCCAAGAAGTAAAATAGCAGGTTGCTTCTATTTTCCTATCAGGACTATAGACATTGCAGCTTTTAAAACCCTACATAAAAAAATCATAAAACTGTTGATGTAATTTCTAGATCATATTTTCATATTTCTATAGACATAATGTGAGGGCTGTATCATGTTGAAAAAAGCCATAGGAACAAAGAATAACTGAATAAGATTATATAAGTACTGGAAAATTAAATTGTGCTACATATAGAGCTTTTACAGAGAAATAAATGAAATAACGTTTCAACATGGTAACAAGTCACAAACACTGACAATCCTCAGCCCCCAAAAATTCAATGTTTGTATTATATTATATAATTCCAGGTTGGCATAAATTTTCTGGCTCATGCTATAAAGCCTGAAAAAATGTCACAGGATCAATTTGTTTTTATAAAAATATGTGTAAAAAACCCTAAATTTTTGAAGTTCAGCCAATGAATCGTATTCCTTGAGATTTTTAAGACCTTGTCTTGCTTTTGTCAATGAGTACCTTCATCATCTTCTTTAAAAAAGGGTTTTAGTTATGTGATGGACACAAAGATAGTGTCATATACGGACTTTAGGAGAGGTCTGGTGTAAGGCAAAAGAAACACCAACAGGGGTTACGCTACGATAAACAAGGGGTACACCGAAGACACTATAACAATGGTGGACCCGGATACTAGAGAGAGTGAAGATGGAGACCTCCTCCACTTACCTACTGCTGTACTTTGAACTCATAGCTAGTCCCTATACAGGGTCCTCAGCTGTTGCCGAGCAGGAACCATAAACCCTGAGAGACCCTACAATAGTCCTGACTAGTGAGTGGGCAGGTAACGGACACTAGCCCAACTGCTCCACTAAAACAACATGCCAGGGAAGGAAGAAAGACAGGGGAAACACAATGATAAACTGCTGCAGGAAGCACCAAGGCTGCAGCCACCACAGCAACTTCAACAGAGGGTTACAGCAGCTCCTTCCACATCCAGGCCCAGCATCAAAATGGCAAATAATAACTTCCATCCTCTGCTGGTAGCAGAGGGTATATAAAGGGACTGTAAGTGGTCCCAAACTGGAAAGACCTGACCAGGATTCAGAAGCTGCTTGAAAGGAAACTGACAACAACCCAATGACTGCTAGAAGAAATGAATACATTTAATAGTGAAAGTCTAGCATGGAAATGCCTCTCAAGTCCTTAATCGGTCACTAGGCTCATAATGCAGAGAGACAGGTGTGACAGATTGATGGCTTATTACAAGATGACTGCAGTGTGTTGTGAAAGTGACCAAACATAAATCCTTAGAGAGGTCTCCATTCAGTAGCTGCTTAGTAAATGATGCGGCTGAGATAAGGCAAAGAGCAAGACTTTACACTTTCATTGCAAGATGGGCCACAGAGGAATCCTGCTTTGTATTCCAGGATAACACAACCCAGAAATTCCTGTCTAATTCCTGCCTTTTTGGGAAGACATTAGGGAATGTTCTGAACATTTTTGACAATAGCTTATTTGGAAAAATCAGCTGTCAGTCTGCCTACAAATTTATGAAATAAAAAGCGCCTATTGGTACATCTTAGCCCCTTATCGAATCCTATGTTGGCTCCCTGCCTTTGATGTTGGCTCATAAGCTGAGTTCGCACCTTTCAGTACACTTGTTGTCTGATATAATCCGCCAACATGTGCCTCTAAAGCCTGCTTTACACGTTGCAATTTCGCATACGATTTCGTATGCGATTTGCAATGCCCCCATCGTATGTGTGGCACGTTCAATTTGTTGAACGTGCCGCACAAACGATTAACCCCCATCACATGTACTTACCCGTCCATACGACCTCGATGTGGGCGGCGTACGTCCACTTCCTGGAGTGGGAGGGACGTTCGGCGTCACATCGACGTCACGCGGCAGCCAGCCAATAGAAGCGGAGGGGCGGAGCTGAGCGGGACATAAACATCCCGCCCACCTCCTTCCTTCCGCATTGTGGGCCAGGAGCCGCAGGACACAGGTAAGATCTGTTCATCGTTCCCGGGGTGTCACACATTGCAATGTGTGCTACCCCGGGTACGATGAACAATCTGACGTGCAATTCTAGAGACAGGTACGATGTGTATGCAATGAACGTTTCACCGTTCAATCGCAATCGCACGTACCTGTCACACACTGCAATGTAACTTACAATGCCGGATGTGCGTCACTTACGACGTGACCCCGCCGACACATTGTAAGACATATTGCAGCGTGTAAAGCAGGCTTAACAAGCACCAGTGGATCTGAGATTCTACCCGCACCTGTTAACTAATTAAAGCCCGTTGTCAATCTCAAACAGCAGAATATAACGCACATGCCGATGGAGAGTGCATCATTCTCCACTCCCATTGGCTGCCCCGTGGCGTGATTTTGGGGCGTTGATAGGTTGTGATAACAGCCGGAGATCAACTCTGCTTCTGTCATGACAAACTTCTATGAATGACAGCTGAGTGGCAGTATACATTGGAAGTCAGAATTTCTAATGCACTGGTCAGTATAGCTCAAGCGATAGGAGTTTCAACTAGCAAAACAATAAGTGTAAAAAAAGGTTTTAAAAATCTGAAATAAATAAAATACACAGAAGTTCAAATCACCACTATTTTGCCCCATTGAAAATGGGACAACTAAAAAAAACAAATTTGGTATCGTCACCTTCAGAAATGCCCAATTTATCAAAACATAAAATAAATTAATTTGATTGGTAAAGGGTGTAATATATTCTATTGCTGCTTTATCCTTAATATGTATAATTTTGTATATTAATTTATTGCTGTGACGGACCCATTTTCAATTGTGTTGTCATTTTTTTCTTGCTTTTTATTCTTTAATTTAAGAAAGGTCATGATTTATTTGTCTTTGTTTGTGGCTATTTTTTGTGAATTGATTTTCCTCATTGGTATTTAATAGCCCTTACATATGTATTTAGGGTGAATTAATTAATTTAATTGGTAATATATTCTATATATATGATACATACACCCTCGCTTGGCAAAAATTGATTTAAAGATTATACTTTTGTCATGATCCAGGCCGGTATCTGCTTTGGCAGTGTTCCAGCCCTGGCCTGATCATGTCAAGGGTTAACATCCCCCTGCCTCGTTCCTGTTTCCGGGACGCTATATAATAATAATAATATTTATTAATTTATATAGTGCTATTGATTCCACAGTGCTTTACACTTTAGCCCACTGGGGCTCACAATCTTAATTCCCCATCAGTTTGTTTTCAGAGTGTGGGAGGAAACCGGAGTACCCGGAGGAAAGCCACGTAAACACGGGGAGAACATACAAACTCCTTGTAGATGTTGTCCTTGGTGGGACTTGATCCCAGGACACCAGCGCTGCAAGGCTGTAGTGCTAACCACTGAGCCACCGCCATATATCTGGCCACTCCTCACTTGATGCAGTGCCAGTTATATTCTATGCCTTCGGTGTGTGTAGCTGGCTCTGTTGAGTTCCTGATCGGTCCTACCGCATTCCTCTGATCCCCTACTCCTATTAGGTTTGTTTACCTAATCCCAGCCCATCCCTCCTACCTTATCTCCTTCTGTACCTTGACTCCCTGGTATTAACTTATGCTCCGGCACCAACCCGATTCTGTCTCTCTCCTCAGACATCTCCATTACTGACAGGCTCTTGACCCAGTGACTTGTTTCTAACTACATGTTTGATTGCTCCTCTGTACTTTGTTTGAGGTCTCTTTCACACATCCGTTAAAAACCACGCACGTTTTTCACGGACGTGTCAAAGGTGCGTTTTTCCCTCCGTGAGTTGTGTTTATGGCTCACATGTGTTCTCCATGTGTTATTTGTAATAACACATGGAGAACGGAAACTTTCTACTCACCTGTCCCTGGCGTCGCTGTCCGTGGTGCTGAAGGTCTCCGGTCCTGCCGACTCCCCACTGCTGCACCTTCCGGCCACAGTGAAGTGAATATACAATGAGCATAATGAGCGGCGGTCGGCAGCAAGTGACAGCAGCGGCAGAGACAGCAGGGCTGGAGAAGGTGAGTAAAGTTTTGATTTTTTTTCGCACAGACACGTCTTCTCTCCGGTGCGTGTCACACGGAACACATCCATGTGGTCCGTTTGCATTACGTGTGACACGTTTGCGTTCTGTGTGACACCCGTGATGGAAGATAGAAAACGGACATGTCTACGTGTGGAGCGCACGGACACTCGTAAGTATGGAACGGACCCATGTTCCATGCTAAATTACTTACGTGTGTCCAAAACAATAGGAAAACATAGGTCTATGTGTGTACGTGTCTCCGGTACGTGAGAAAACTACCAAACACGTACCGGAGGCACGTACGTGTGAAAGAGGCCTGACATTTAGTATTCGTCCCTGTTTCTCTGGCTATTCTATTGCCACCTTGTGGTGACTTCACTGTACTACTCCTGGGAAGGTTATTTCTGTTCTTTCACCAGTCTGCAGCCATCTAGTGCAGTTTGTGTTGCACTTTCTCAGAACTCCCAGTGTACAGTGTGACACCTATATGCCCATTTTATTTCTAAGTTATACTCTGTATTTTACTTTTACATTTTTATTATTCTCTGATATGATTAAATAAAAAGTTGCCGACATGAGGAAGCCAACCAGATTTTTAAGTTCCAAATATTGTTATCCCTTCCTTTTACCCTTCTCCTCCTCCAGTAAAATGTAACAATAAAGATCAGTCATTATATCTTGTCTTACTTCAGAGGGAGGTGAATTCACCTGATCTACATTCCATGTATAAAGACAACTGGAAAATACATAGACAATAATACTGAGTCCAAAGCCGCCACATAAAGTAAATGAACCATTTTACAACATGTGCACCTTACACCCTTTAAGGAGACAGAAAAATACACAACAGAGAAAAAAGCCGAAGAAATTCACATTACATAAAAATGATGAGCCTCCGCTAAGTAATGAAAACTAAAATATTTCTAGGGATGAAAATGAGAATTTTATCATAAATAAGTTCATTTAGGTTCGGGAAATGCATTTTTCACTTTTTACGACGCGGCTTGGGAGCGATCTCAGTTTTGATTGATACTTTCATGCGATATTTTATTTTATTCTTCCCATAAATTTAAAAGTAAAATCCTAAAAATCCAACATATGAAAATTTCAAGATTTTTACAATTCGTAAGGCTTTTACATTAGCGGTTTCGGAGACGTTTGATGTGACATAAAGTTTTACTGCAGCTATTATAACACAACTACAGTCAATGGAAATTGCCCCTGCTTTTATTTCTAGTGTAAATTATAAGTGCATAAATGACCATGAATAAGAGCCGTTTTATTGTGCTTCAGTTTAGATATAAAATGAGAGCGATTAATAAACTATAAGCTATAAAAACAGGATGGCAATTGTTTTTCATAAAATATTCACATGGGAGTAAATGGAATGGACAATGTAAAGGAATTGCATTTGATTATCTTCATGTATAAAATATTTGAGTAAAACAGTAAACAATGTAATATCAGCGTATGTAATGCATGGGAGGCACAGACAGCGCCAACATGCTTAAGAATATCCCTTCCATGTTGGCTTATACCACCCCTCAGCCTTGTTTGCCTTCCATTGTTGTTCTGTGCATGAAATTAGGGTTCTACAATACCGGAGATTATGAAAAAGGATTTTTAGCTCACCCAACAATAGAATCACCTGGGTCCCCACTCAAAGAAACGGTGCAAGGAGGTCAGCTCTGTGTCCAAGAGGTGAGGTCCAAAGGCATTAAGAAGACTTGTTTCCAGCAACACGTTCAACTGATTCCTTAACCCTAGAACGCATACCTGGGGCCTCGCAGGCCTGCTAGGTCACTTGTTTTCTATGGTAGATTTCTATGGTTGCGCGTTCAAGGGTTAAAAAGCCATTTATTTCCAAAGATTAAAACAACACTAGGTTGTATGGATATCCATGAAAAACATAAAACATGTCTTACGCGTTTCAAACCCTGTGGGTTCTTAAATCTTAATCCTAGGATTAAGAACTCACAGGGTTCAAAACGGGAACCTGTCAGGTGCAATACGCACTCAGAACTAGAGATGAGCGAACCGGTCCCGGTTCGGCTCGAGGCGGTTCGCCGAACGGGGGGTCTGGCTCGAGTTCGGCTCGTCGAACGTTCGACGAACCGAACTCGAGCCCATAGGAAACAATGGCAGGCAATCACAAACACAGTAAAACACCTAGAAAACACCCTCAAAGGTGTCCAAAAGGTGACAAACAACTCACAACACAACACAAACACATGGGAAAGTGACAAGGACATGTACTCATGCGAAAACAAAACAGCTGGACAAGGAAAAAGAGGAGGACACACAGATATAGGCATGGCACGCCCTTCTAAAGTCATGTAAAACACCGCAAGGTGACTCCAAGCGGAGTCTCCCTTTTTTCCAAAAATTGGGCCCCACACACCCACCCCTTCAGTGGCAGCAGTTGTGCCCCAGTTGTACACTTCACAGCTAGATTTGCATCAAGCACATTCAAAAATACGCCATTCTTATCCGTCCCCAGGATGACACCGGGGTAGGTAGCAAAGTCTTTCCTGATCCCAGCTCTGTTCATCTTGGCTTCTTTTAAAAACACAGCAAGCAAGGGTTACTCCAAGCGGAGTCTCCCTTTTTTCCAAAAATTGGGCCCCACACACACCCACCCCTTCAGTGGCAGCAGTTGTGCCCCAGTTGTACACTTCACAGCTAGATTTGCATCAAGCACATTCAAAAATACGCTATTCTTAACCGTCCCCAGGATGACACCGGGGTAGGTAGCAAAGTCTTTCCTGATCCCAGCTCTGTTCATCTTGGCTTCTTTTAAAAACACAGCAAGCAAGGGTTACTCCAAGCGGAGTCTCCCTTTTTTCCAAAAATTGGGCCACACAGACACCCACCCCATCAGTGGCAGCACTTGGGCCCTAGTTGCAAACAGGATGTTTTGATTTGCATCAAGCACATTCAAAAATACGCTATTCTTAGCCGTCCACAGGATGACACCGGGGTAGGTAGCAAAGTCTTTCCTGATCCCAGCTCTGTTCATCTTGGCTTCTTTTAAAAACACAGCAAGCAAGGGTTACTCCAAGCGGAGTCTCCCTTTTTTCCAAAAATTGGGCCACACAGACACCCACCCCATCAGTGGCAGCACTTGGGCCCTAGTTGCAAACAGGATGTTTTGATTTGCATCAAGCACATTCAAAAATACGCTATTCTTAGCCGTCCCCAGGATGACACTGGGGTAGGTAGCAAAGTCTTTGCTGACCCATGACTTGTTCATCTTGGCTTCTTTTAAAAACAATGTAAGCAAGGGTTACTCCAAGCGGAGTCTCCCCTTTTTTCCAAAAATTGGGCCCCACACACACCCACCCATTCAGTGGCAGCAGTTGTGCCCCAGTTGTACACTTCACAGCTAGATTTGCATCAAGCACATTCAAAAATACGCCATTCTTATCCGTCCCCAGGATGACACCGGGGTAGGTAGCAAAGTCTTTCCTGATCCCAGCTCTGTTCATCTTGGCTTCTTTTAAAAACACAGCAAGCAAGGGTTACTCCAAGCGGAGTCTCCCTTTTTTCCAAAAATTGGGCCACACAGACACCCACCACATCAGTGGCAGCACTTGGGCCCTAGTTGCAAACAGGATGTTTTGATTTGCATCAAGCACATTCAAAAATACGCTATTCTTAGCCGTCCCCAGGATGACACCGGGGTAGGTAGCAAAGTCTTTGCTGACCCATGACTTGTTCATCTTGGCTTCTTTTAAAAACAATGTAAGCAAGGGTTACTCCAAGCGGAGTCTCCCTTTTTTCCAAAAATTGGGCCACACAGACACCCACCCCATCAGTGGCAGCACTTGGGCCCTAGTTGCAAACAGGATGTTTTGATTTGCATCAAGCACATTCAAAAATACGCTATTCTTAGCCGTCCCCAGGATGACACCGGGGTAGGTAGCAAAGTCTTTCCTGATCCCAGCTCTGTTCATCTTGGCTTCTTTTAAAAACACAGCAAGCAAGGGTTACTCCAAGCGGAGTCTCCCTTTTTTCCAAAAATTGGGCCACACAGACACCCACCCCATCAGTGGCAGCACTTGGGCCCTAGTTGCAAACAGGATGTTTTGATTTGCATCAAGCACATTCAAAAATACGCTATTCTTAGCCGTCCCCAGGATGACACCGGGGTAGGTAGCAAAGTCTTTCCTGATCCCAGCTCTGTTCATCTTGGCTTCTTTTAAAAACACAGCAAGCAAGGGTTACTCCAAGCGGAGTCTCCCTTTTTTCCAAAAATTGGGCCACACAGACACCCACCCCATCAGTGGCAGCACTTGGGCCCTAGTTGCAAACAGGATGTTTTGATTTGCATCAAGCACATTCAAAAATACGCTATTCTTAGCCGTCCCCAGGATGACACCGGGGTAGGTAGCAAAGTCTTTCCTGATCCCAGCTCTGTTCATCTTGGCTTCTTTTAAAAACACAGCAAGCAAGGGTTACTCCAAGCGGAGTCTCCCTTTTTTCCAAAAATTGGGCCACACAGACACCCACCCCATCAGTGGCAGCACTTGGGCCCTAGTTGCAAACAGGATGTTTTGATTTGCATCAAGCACATTCAAAAATACGCTATTCTTAGCCGTCCCCAGGATGACACCGGGGTAGGTAGCAAAGTCTTTCCTGATCCCAGCTCTGTTCATCTTGGCTTCTTTTAAAAACACAGCAAGCAAGGGTTACTCCAAGCGGAGTCTCCCTTTTTTCCAAAAATTGGGCCACACAGACACCCACCCCATCAGTGGCAGCACTTGGGCCCTAGTTGCAAACAGGATGTTTTGATTTGCATCAAGCACATTCAAAAATACGCTATTCTTAGCCGTCCACAGGATGACACCGGGGTAGGTAGCAAAGTCTTTCCTGATCCCAGCTCTGTTCATCTTGGCTTCTTTTAAAAACACAGCAAGCAAGGGTTACTCCAAGCGGAGTCTCCCTTTTTTCCAAAAATTGGGCCACACAGACACCCACCCCATCAGTGGCAGCACTTGGGCCCTAGTTGCAAACAGGATGTTTTGATTTGCATCAAGCACATTCAAAAATACGCTATTCTTAGCCGTCCCCAGGATGACACCGGGGTAGGTAGCAAAGTCTTTCCTGATCCCAGCTCTGTTCATCTTGGCTTCTTTTAAAAACACAGCAAGCAAGGGTTACTCCAAGCGGAGTCTCCCTTTTTTCCAAAAATTGGGCCACACAGACACCCACCCCATCAGTGGCAGCACTTGGGCCCTAGTTGCAAACAGGATGTTTTGATTTGCATCAAGCACATTCAAAAATACGCTATTCTTAGCCGTCCCCAGGATGACACCGGGGTAGGTAGCAAAGTCTTTCCTGATCCCAGCTCTGTTCATCTTGGCTTCTTTTAAAAACACAGCAAGCAAGGGTTACTCCAAGCGGAGTCTCCCTTTTTTCCAAAAATTGGGCCACACAGACACCCACCCCATCAGTGGCAGCACTTGGGCCCTAGTTGCAAACAGGATGTTTTGATTTGCATCAAGCACATTCAAAAATACGCTATTCTTAGCCGTCCCCAGGATGACACCGGGGTAGGTAGCAAAGTCTTTCCTGATCCCAGCTCTGTTCATCTTGGCTTCTTTTAAAAACACAGCAAGCAAGGGTTACTCCAAGCGGAGTCTCCCTTTTTTCCAAAAATTGGGCCACACAGACACCCACCCCATCAGTGGCAGCACTTGGGCCCTAGTTGCAAACAGGATGTTTTGATTTGCATCAAGCACATTCAAAAATACGCTATTCTTAGCCGTCCCCAGGATGACACCGGGGTAGGTAGCAAAGTCTTTCCTGATCCCAGCTCTGTTCATCTTGGCTTCTTTTAAAAACACAGCAAGCAAGGGTTACTCCAAGCGGAGTCTCCCTTTTTTCCAAAAATTGGGCCACACAGACACCCACCCCATCAGTGGCAGCACTTGGGCCCTAGTTGCAAACAGGATGTTTTGATTTGCATCAAGCACATTCAAAAATACGCTATTCTTAGCCGTCCCCAGGATGACACCGGGGTAGGTAGCAAAGTCTTTCCTGATCCCAGCTCTGTTCATCTTGGCTTCTTTTAAAAACACAGCAAGCAAGGGTTACTCCAAGCGGAGTCTCCCTTTTTTCCAAAAATTGGGCCACACAGACACCCACCCCATCAGTGGCAGCACTTGGGCCCTAGTTGCAAACAGGATGTTTTGATTTGCATCAAGCACATTCAAAAATACGCTATTCTTAGCCGTCCCCAGGATGACACCGGGGTAGGTAGCAAAGTCTTTGCTGACCCATGACTTGTTCATCTTGGCTTCTTTTAAAAACAATGTAAGCAAGGGTTACTCCAAGCGGAGTCTCCCTTTTTTCCAAAAATTGGGCCACACAGACACCCACCCCATCAGTGGCAGCACTTGGGCCCTAGTTGCAAACAGGATGTTTTGATTTGCATCAAGCACATTCCAAATCCACAAGCATTTACTCTCCCCAGGATGACACAGGGGTAGTAAATTCCTTCTGGATCCATGACTTGTTCATTTTGATGAACGTCAGTCTGTCCACATTGTCACTGGACAGACGCGTGCGCTTATCTGTCAGCACACACCCAGCAGCACTGAATACACGTTCAGAGACAACGCTGGCAGCTGGACACGACAAAATCTCCAAGGCGTAAGTTGCGAGCTCTGGCCATTTTTGTAGGTTTGAAGCCCAAAAGGAGCAAGGCTCCAGTTGCACAGTCATGGCATCGATGTTCATTTGGAGATACTCCTGTATCATCCTCTCCAGCCGTTGACTATGTGTCAGACTTGTTGTCTCTGGTGGCCTTGCAAAAGAGGGTCTAAAAAAATTATGAAAAGATTCCATAAAATTGCTGTTACCGGCACCAGAAAAGGTCCTACTGGTACGGGTAGACTGTTGAAGATGACGAGACCGTCCCATGTTTGTCAAGTTACAACTGGGAGATTCACTCCCTGCACCTGCACGGTTGTTTGGTGGAAAAGCCGAGCTAAGATCTAGTAACAGCTTCTGCTGATACTCCTGCATACGTGCGTCCCTTTCTATGGCTGGAATTATGTCACAAAATTTGGACTTGTACCGGGGATCTAATAGTGTGGCAATCCAGTAGTCATCATCACTTCTAATTTTGACAATACGACTGTCATGTTGGAGGTAGTGCAACAAAAAGGCACTCATGTGTCTTGCGCAGCCATGCGGACCAAGTCCATGCTGTGTTTGTGGCATAGAGGTGCTACCCGTTCTTTCTTCCTCTGACATCTGACCCCAACCTCTTTCAACTGAAATTTGACCAAGGTCTCCCTCATCCGCTGAGTCTTCCATGTCCATGGACAGTTCGTCCTCCATTTCTTCATGTTCTCCTGCACCTTGCTCAACATTTCGCCTGCTACTATGCGCCCTTGTCGATCCCTGTCCCCCATGGTCCCATGCCTGCTGCGTTGGTGATGATGAACGTCTGGACCTTCGTGATGTTGTTGTCCCTTGCGCATATGAATCCTCCTGTAGTTCCTCCCCTTCATGTTGTCCCACCCCCTGACTCCGAATAGTGTTTAGCGTGTGCTCCAGCATGTAAATGACTGGAATCGTCATGCTGATAATGGCATTGTCAGAGCTAAACATATTCGTCGCCATGTCGAAACTGTGCAGAAGGGTGCATAGGTCCTTGATCTGAGACCACTCCATCAGGGTGATCTGCCCCACCTCTGCATCTCGTTGGCCCAGGCTATACGTCATGACGTATTGCACCAGGGCTCTGCGGTGCTGCCACAGTCGCTGTAACATGTGGAGAGTTGAATTCCAGCGTGTCGCCACATCGCATTTCAGGCGATGAACCGGCAGGCCGAAAGACTTCTGGAGCGATGCAAGTCGCTCTGCTGCGGCGCTTGAACGGCGGAAGTGAGCTGACAGTTTTCGTGCCCTGTTCAGAAGGCCATCTAGGCCGGGATAGTGTGTTAAAAATTGCTGCACGACAAGGTTCAACACGTGAGCCATACAAGGTACGTGTGTCACCTTGCCCAGGCGAAGTGCCGCACCCAGGTTTGCAGCATTGTCGCACACGGCCTTACCAGGCTGCAGTTTGAGTGGAGACAACCATTTATTAAACTCGGACCGCAAAGCTGACCACAACTCCTCAGCTGTGTGACTCTTATTACCAAGACATGTCAAGCTAAAGACCGCCTGATGCCGTTGCGCTCTGCTGCCAGCATAGTAATGAGGGGTGCGTGATTCCTTCTGCGCAGTGAGAACGCTGGTGGCCTGACCAGGCAGGCTTGGGGCGGAGGTGGAGGACCCAGATGAGGTGGAGGATGCAGAAGCAGTGGCGGAACTTGGACAGACAGAGGATTGACACACAAGTCGTGGGGACGGCAAGACTTGTGCAGCAGACCCTTCACCATCTATCACCATAGTTACCCAGTGCCCAGTCAGCGACATGTAACGTCCCTGTCCATGCTTACTGGTCCAAGTATCGGTGGTGAAATGCACCCGTTCACACACAGAGTTTCTCAAGGAAGCGGTGATGTTGTGTGCGACATGCTGGTGTAGCGCGGGCACACCTTTCTTAGAGAAGTAGTGGCGACTAGGCATCTGGTACTGGGGCACAGCGACAGACATAAGGTCTCTAAAATCCTGTGTGTCCACTAGGCGGAAAGGCAGCATTTCGGTAGCCAACAGCTTACAGAGGGATAGAGTCAACCTCTTAGCTTTGTCATGGGTCGGAGGAAGTGGCCTTTTATTTGACCACATCTGAGGGACAGAGATCTGGCTGCTGTGTGTAGACGGTGTTGAGTAGGGTGTCCCTGGAAAAATGCAGGTTTGTGAGGAAAGTGCAGGCGGAGACATGATGTTGCCTTCATCCAACGTTGGTGCTATCGATGTCTGAGAGAGCTGTACACACTCACTTGTTTCCCCTTCCAAACCAACTGACGACCTTACAAGCAAACTGCCTGTTGCGGTTACAGTGGTGGAAGTTTTGCGTGGAAAAACAGGTGTGGCAGCTGTCCCCACAGTCCTAGAAGATGAAGAGCGCGCGGATGCAGTGGAAGGGGCGGGCGGTGGATGGTTCGCTCCGCTAGGCCGCATTGCAGCACGGTGAGCTTCCCACCGGGACTTATGATATTTATTCATGTGACGATTCATGGAAGAAGTTGTCAAACTGCTGAGCTTTTGACCTCTACTAAGAGAATCATGACAAATGTTACATATCACATGAGTTGGGCGATCTTTTTCGATGTGAAAAAAGGACCAGGCTAGGCAAGGCTTAGAGGCCATGCGACCTGTTGATCCACCCCGAATAATGCTCATAGGCAGAGTGGTGGCTGAGGATGCAGTTGTAGACGTGCTACCAGTGCTCCGACTCTGTCCAGGAAGGCGCAAGGTAACTTCGTCGTCGGTTGCATCCTCCTCCACCGCCTCTGTTGACCTCCTCGAGTGCCTGACTGGGGGTTGACAGTAGGTGGGATCTAGAACGTCATCATCAATTGTTGTGTTTGCACTCCCCTCCCCCTCAGACCGAGCCTCTTCTTGCCCTGACGGAATATTTAAGTTGTCATCCCAATCGGGTATCTGCGTCTCATCTTCATCAGTATGTTCCTCATTGTCTATAACCACAGGTGTTACAGTTTGTGACAAAGGGTCAACATTATGCTCAGAAACTTGGTCCTCACGGCCTGAATCTGAGTCACAAAGGTTCTGGGCATCACTGCAGACCATTTCCTGTTCTGTACTCACTGTAGCTTGGGAGCAGACCTCTGATTCCCAGGCTATAGTGTGACTGAACAGCTCTGCAGACTCAGCCATCTCAGTTCCACCATACTGTGCAGGGCTGATGGAGACTTCAGAGCTGGGAGAAATCAAGTGTGATTGGGATGACAACTCAGAGGACTGGTGTTTTTTGGATGCGGTACTTGAAGTGGCTGAGAGGGCACTTGTTGGACCACTTGAGATCCATTCAAGCATTTTCCTTTTTTGCCCATCATCTACCTTTCTTCCTGTTGTTCGTGTCCGTAAAAAAGGGAGCACATCGGATTGTCCACGGTAAGTAGTAGACATCTTACTTTTGCTGGTAGATGGTCTATCTTCAGCAGATGATAATGGAGCTTTGCCACCTTCCCCACGGACAAAACCTTTTTTGCCTTTTCCACCACGCCTCTTCCCCTTTCCACCAGCATCTGTCATTTTGCCACTCATGTTGATTGCGACAAGATTGTGGACTGAAAATGTGGTAGTAAAAATTGAGAGGTGGTGAAGATTGCAGTGGTGGTCTAGCTTTATTAACAGCAGAATAATAAAGAATAAATATCCCTGACAATGCAACTTAGTTATAATTAGTTGGAGTGTGCAACGCAGGCAGACGTGCTGCAAATGTCTTTGCACTAGTGGGACTATAGCAAAGTCCAATAGCCACGTATAGGATGCCACTAGGTACACTGAGTATTTGCTAGTATAATGGCTTGGTTAGAATGAGTTGTAGTGTGCAACGCAGGCAGACGCGCTCTGCAAATGTCTTTGCACTAGTGGGACTATAGCAAAGTCCAATAGCCACGTATAGGATGCCACTAGGTACACTGAGTGTTTGCTAGTATAATGGCTTGGTTAGAATGAGTTGTAGTGTGCAACGCAGGCAGACGCGCTCTGCAAATGTCTTTGCACTAGTGGGACTATAGCAAAGTCCAATAGCCACGTATAGGATGCCACTAGGTACACTGAGTGTTTGCTAGTATAATGGCTTGGTTAGAATGAGTTGTAGTGTGCAACGCAGGCAGACGCGCTCTGCAAATGTCTTTGCACTAGTGGGACTATAGCAAAGTCCAATAGCCACGTATAGGATGCCACTAGGTACACTGAGTGTTTGCTAGTATAATGGCTTGGTTAGAATGAGTTGTAGTGTGCAACGCAGGCAGACGCGCTCTGCAAATGTCTTTGCACTAGTGGGACTATAGCAAAGTCCAATAGCCACGTATAGGATGCCACTAGGTACACTGAGTGTTTGCTAGTATAATGGCTTGGTTAGAATGAGTTGTAGTGTGCAACGCAGGCAGACGCGCTCTGCAAATGTCTTTGCACTAGTGGGACTATAGCAAAGTCCAATAGCCACGTATAGGATGCCACTAGGTACACTGAGTGTTTGCTAGTATAATGGCTTGGTTAGAATGAGTTGTAGTGTGCAACGCAGGCAGACGCGCTCTGCAAATGTCTTTGCACTAGTGGGACTATAGCAAAGTCCAATAGCCACGTATAGGATGCCACTAGGTACACTGAGTGTTTGCTAGTATAATGGCTTGGTTAGAATGAGTTGTAGTGTGCAACGCAGGCAGACGCGCTCTGCAAATGTCTTTGCACTAGTGGGACTATAGCAAAGTCCAATAGCCACGTATAGGATGCCACTAGGTACACTGAGTGTTTGCTAGTATAATGGCTTGGTTAGAATGAGTTGTAGTGTGCAACGCAGGCAGACGCGCTCTGCAAATGTCTTTGCACTAGTGGGACTATAGCAAAGTCCAATAGCCACGTATAGGATGCCACTAGGTACACTGAGTGTTTGCTAGTATAATGGCTTGGTTAGAATGAGTTGTAGTGTGCAACGCAGGCAGACGCGCTCTGCAAATGTCTTTGCACTAGTGGGACTATAGCAAAGTCCAATAGCCACGTATAGGATGCCACTAGGTACACTGAGTGTTTGCTAGTATAATGGCTTGGTTAGAATGAGTTGTAGTGTGCAACGCAGGCAGACGCGCTCTGCAAATGTCTTTGCACTAGTGGGACTATAGCAAAGTCCAATAGCCACGTATAGGATGCCACTAGGTACACTGAGTGTTTGCTAGTATAATGGCTTGGTTAGAATGAGTTGTAGTGTGCAACGCAGGCAGACGCGCTCTGCAAATGTCTTTGCACTAGTGGGACTATAGCAAAGTCCAATAGCCACGTATAGGATGCCACTAGGTACACTGAGTGTTTGCTAGTATAATGGCTTGGTTAGAATGAGTTGTAGTGTGCAACGCAGGCAGACGCGCTCTGCAAATGTCTTTGCACTAGTGGGACTATAGCAAAGTCCAATAGCCACGTATAGGATGCCACTAGGTACACTGAGTGTTTGCTAGTATAATGGCTTGGTTAGAATGAGTTGTAGTGTGCAACGCAGGCAGACGCGCTCTGCAAATGTCTTTGCACTAGTGGGACTATAGCAAAGTCCAATAGCCACGTATAGGATGCCACTAGGTACACTGAGTGTTTGCTAGTATAATGGCTTGGTTAGAATGAGTTGTAGTGTGCAACGCAGGCAGACGCGCTCTGCAAATGTCTTTGCACTAGTGGGACTATAGCAAAGTCCAATAGCCACGTATAGGATGCCACTAGGTACACTGAGTGTTTGCTAGTATAATGGCTTGGTTAGAATGAGTTGTAGTGTGCAACGCAGGCAGACGCGCTCTGCAAATGTCTTTGCACTAGTGGGACTATAGCAAAGTCCAATAGCCACGTATAGGATGCCACTAGGTACACTGAGTGTTTGCTAGTATAATGGCTTGGTTAGAATGAGTTGTAGTGTGCAACGCAGGCAGACGCGCTCTGCAAATGTCTTTGCACTAGTGGGACTATAGCAAAGTCCAATAGCCACGTATAGGATGCCACTAGGTACACTGAGTGTTTGCTAGTATAATGGCTTGGTTAGAATGAGTTGTAGTGTGCAACGCAGGCAGACGCGCTCTGCAAATGTCTTTGCACTAGTGGGACTATAGCAAAGTCCAATAGCCACGTATAGGATGCCACTAGGTACACTGAGTGTTTGCTAGTATAATGGCTTGGTTAGAATGAGTTGTAGTGTGCAACGCAGGCAGACGCGCTCTGCAAATGTCTTTGCACTAGTGGGACTATAGCAAAGTCCAATAGCCACGTATAGGATGCCACTAGGTACACTGAGTGTTTGCTAGTATAATGGCTTGGTTAGAATGAGTTGTAGTGTGCAACGCAGGCAGACGCGCTCTGCAAATGTCTTTGCACTAGTGGGACTATAGCAAAGTCCAATAGCCACGTATAGGATGCCACTAGGTACACTGAGTGTTTGCTAGTATAATGGCTTGGTTAGAATGAGTTGTAGTGTGCAACGCAGGCAGACGCGCTCTGCAAATGTCTTTGCACTAGTGGGACTATAGCAAAGTCCAATAGCCACGTATAGGATGCCACTAGGTACACTGAGTGTTTGCTAGTATAATGGCTTGGTTAGAATGAGTTGTAGTGTGCAACGCAGGCAGACGCGCTCTGCAAATGTCTTTGCACTAGTGGGACTATAGCAAAGTCCAATAGCCACGTATAGGATGCCACTAGGTACACTGAGTGTTTGCTAGTATAATGGCTTAGTTATCAGTTGGAGTGTGCAGAGGACAAGAGGGTACAGTGGCAGGATTGTGGTGCTCTGGGTAGAGGAATGGAAGCCTGCCTTTCTATTCCCTCCTAATGGTGAAATGCAGGTAGGAAATCCCTGACCTGGGCTACACAGACGCTGTTGCTGTTTGCAGGACCTGTCACCTATGGCTCTCTGACCCTGCCGGTTGGAGCCCTTAAAAGGACTGCTATAAAGTGCTCTCCCTAAGCTGTCTAACGCTGTGTATGCAGCGCATACAGCTGTATCGGCTATAGGACTCAGGAAGACGGAGCTGCGACAGTGATGTCTGACACCAAAGACGCAGAAGGCAGATAATGGCGTCCGTGAAGAAAATGTCCGGTTTTATAATGCAGGGACATGTGACATGCAGATCCTATCACACATGCCGTTGCTTCTCTGGCTCAAAGTCCACTTAGCTGTGTGTGTGTCTGGGATTGGCTGACATGCTGGCCCGCCCCACAAGACGCGCGCGCTTAGGGAAGGAAGACAAGAAAAAAAAAAAAAAAAAATGGCGATCGCCATTATAGAAACAGCAGTGATCTGAAGGCGCTGTTCACGCACACTATACACTGAAATGTGATAATAGTTTGATTCACAGAGTGACTTACACTATTACAGCAGAAACCAAGCTATGATTTAGCTGTTTTTTGGCTGCTAGAACCGTTCTCGAACGTTTCTAGAACTACCGAGCTTTTGCAAAAAGCTCGAGTTCTAGTTCGATCTAGAACATGCCCCAAAATCACTCGAGCCGCGAACTGGAGAACCACGAACCACGAACCGCGCTCAACTCTACTCAGAACCACAAGCAATTCTGGGTGCATATTGCTAATCCATGCCTAACTGTCCCTGTATCTGGCAGCATAGATAAAGAGATCTTTAGAAAAAGTGTCTCTAAAGATCCTTATGATATGCTAATGAGTACAGGGACTAGTCACAAGGGCATTAGTTTCTGCGCTAATTCTGCCCTCTTAGCATGTTAGCACACCTACAGGGGTGTGCTAACATGCTATTCAATACCAGCATCATCAACGGTGATGTGCGTAGCTTTGTCCGTTGCATCACTGATGACTCTGGCTTTAGGCTCAGTGCGCATGCAGTCCCCAGCACTTCTGGTCATGCACACTAAACCTCTTTGAAGCTGCGATGCATACACCTGAGTAAATAGTGCCCATGACCGGAAATGCTGGGCGTTCTGATCAGCGGTGACACAGGTACGGGCGTCACCACTGATGACGCTGGGCAATGGGCATTGAATAGCATGTTAGCACAGTCCTGTGGGCGTACTACCATGCTAAGAGGGCAGAATGAGCACAAGAACTAATGGCCTTGCAACTAGTCCCTGCACTCATTTGCATATCATATAGAATCTCTAGAAATACTTTTTCAACAGATCTCTTGATGTATGCTACTATAGGTTGAGACTGTTAGGCAGGAATCAGCAATATGTACTCAGAACTGCTCATGGTTCTGGGTGCATTTTGCACCTGAAAGGTTCCCTGTAAAAGCGTGCTGTCATGGGGGGGTGTCATTACATGTGCTCATCAGCATACCTGAAATATGGTGGTAGGGCGCCAATGGATTGATATGATATCTAGGAGTCTGTGGAACACAAACATGCTTGCCATTACAGAGCTCCCTTGAAACCTTGCCTATGCCCAGGCTTCAAAGGAGACTGTGATTTTTGCTACATATAGTAATACTGTACAGTCATGGTCAAAAGTTTTGAGAATGCTACAAATATTAAATTTTACAAAGTCTACCGCTTACGTTTTTCTAATGGCAATTTGCACATACTCCAAAATGTCATAAAGAGTGATCAGCTTAACAGCAATTACTTGCAAATTCAATATTGGCTAAGAAAATGAACTTTAACCCCCAAAACACATTTCAACATCATTGCATTCCTGCCTTAAAAGGAGCAGCTAACATTGTTTTAGTGATTGTTCCATTAACACAGGTGTAAGTGTTGATGAGGACAGGGCTGGCGATCAATCAGTCATGATTAAGTAAGAATGACACCACTGGACACTTTAAAAGGAGACTGGTGCTTGGTATCATTGTTTCTCTTCAGTTAACCATGGTTATCTCTAAAGAAACACATGCAGCCATCATTGCTCTGCACAAAAAGGGCCTAACAGGGAAGAGTATTGCAGCTACAAAGATTGCACCTCAGTCAACAATCTATCACATCATCAAGAACTTCAAGGAGAGAGCTTCCATTGTGGTCAAAAAGGCTCCAGGGCGCCCAAGAAAGACCAGCAAATGCCAGGACCATATCTTAAAACTGTATCAGCTGTGGGATCGGACTACCAGCAGTGCCGAGCTAGCTCAGCAATGGCAGCAGGCTGGTGTGAGTGCTTCTGCATGCACTGTGAGGCGAAGACTCTTTGAGCAAGGCCTGGTTTCAAGGAGGGCAGCAAAGAATCCACTTCTCTCCAGAAAAAACATCAGGGACCAACTGATATTCTGCAAAAGGTACAGGGAGTGGACTGCTGAGGACTGGGGTAAAGTCATTTTCTCAGATGAATCCCCTTTTCGATTGTTTGGGACATTTGGAAAACAGCTTATTAGGAGAAGAAGAGGTGAGCGCTACCACCAGTCTTGTCTCATGCCAACTGTTAAGCATCCTGAAACGATTCATGTGTGGGGTTGCTTCTCAGCCAAGGGAATCGGCTCACTCAGTCTTGCCTAAAAACACAGCCATGAATAAAGAATGGTACCAGAATGTCCTCCAAGAGCAACTTCTCCCAACTGTCCAAGAGCAGTTTGGCACCCAACAATGCCTTTTCCAGCATGATGGAGCACCTTGCCATAAAGCAAAGGTGATCACTAAATGGCTCATGGAACAAAACATAGAGATTTTGGGTCCATGGCCTGGAAACTCCCCAGATCTTAATCCCATTGAGAACTTGTGGGCAATAATCAAGAGACGGGTGGACAAACAAAAACCAACAAATTCTGGCAAAATGCAAGCATTGCTTATGCAAGAATGGACAGCGATCAGTCAGGATTTGGTCCAGAAGTTGATTGAGAGCATGCCAGGGAGAATTGCAGAGGTCCTGAAGAAGGGTCAACACTGCAAATATTGACTTGCTGCATTAACTCATTCTGTCAATATAACCTTTTGGTTCTCATAATATGATTGCAATTATATTTCTGTATGTGATGTAAACATCAGACAAACACAATTAAAAACCAGAGGGCAACAGATCATGAGAAAATATAATTTTCCTGTCATTCTCAAAACTTTTGGCCATGACTGTAGTATTGATATATATAGCACAAGTAACCAGGTGATCACAGGAATTAGTCCCTTAAAGGGACTACTACAGTGAAGAGTTAAAAAAGTGTTAAAAAAAAGGAAAAAATAAATAAAACAAGAAACATAAAAAGGTCAAATCGGCCCCTTTTCCCCAATTTAAAGTAAAGATAAAAAATAAAAACACACATGTATGGTATTGCCAAATTCAGAAGTCCAATCAAAATATAAAACCCCAAAAAAATCAACAAAAACTATTAGGTTTTTTGGTCGCTTCAATACCACATCTATCTATTGCAAAATGTTATCAATAAAATTATAATCTCACCCCACAATAAATAAGCCCGCACGAGGCTCCAATGTCTAAAACATGAAAATATGCTGAAATGTCCAAATCTGGATGAACCAATGGGATCGGTAGGACGGTGTCTTCACTATGCACCTGAAGCTAGTTTATGAAACGTTAGCAGCAATTCAGAGACGACAAGGCAGAGTTGAATATCTGATAAGAACAAGGCATTAGTCTGTTTACAATGTAAATAATGATTTATAATTGATTTTACAGTTATCAAAACTGCAGCACAAACATCTTCAGAATTTAACATTTACAAAATAATCATCTAAGTATATATTTTTTAATTAAAATAGATGCAAGACTTGATTTACTATAACTAATAGTGCCTGCTCAAAATTCCATTTTTTCCAAAACAAACACATGTAATACTATGGTGTCCTCAGCCAATCAGCAGCACAGACTGAGATCATGTGATATCTGCTGTAATAGTAAAGAACCCATAAGTCAAAAGAGAAGATAGGAGTAATCTTAGGAAGAGGCTGTTTATGGAGACCAAGAAGGGGTGAAGACCTTTTTCTGTTTTCACTCTGCATGGGCAGAAATCTTCGAATCAGTGGTGGGGGTAGAGTTATACAGAGCTCAGAGATATAGGGGACTAGCTAGCAGCAAGTTTACTAGTCCTCTACTGATAATCTCCTGCTGATAAAACAGTGATTATATCAAAACTACAGCAAGCAGCTCAGTAAGTGATACATTGCTGGAATCAGAGTTACTATCAATAAGGTGGTAAAAACATGGTGACAGATTTTTTCATAAAAAAATTGAAACCAAATAGGGAAAACGCAATGTCTCGAAACTCCAATCTCTTACTTTATCCTATGTCTCGAAACTTTAATCTCCTACTCTATTCTGTCTCAAACCCGTATCTCCTACTCAATCCTATGTCTTGAAACTCTTATCTCCTACTCTATCCCATGCCTCGAAACTCTTCCTACTCTATCCTATGTCTCAAAACTCTAATCTCCTACTCTATTTTGTCTCAAAACTCTTATCTCCTCCTCTATCCTATGTATGGAAACTCCAATCTCCTACTCTATCCTATGTCTCAAAATTCCAATCTCCTACTCTATCCTATGTATCGAAAGTCTATTCTTCTTCTCTATCCTATGTCCCGAAACTCTTATCTCCTACTCTATCTTATGTCTTGAAACTCTATTCTCCTTCACTATCCTATGTCTCGAAACTCCAATCTCCTACTCCATCCTATGTCTCGAAACGCTAATCCCCTACTCTATCCTATGTCTCGAAACTGTTATCTCCTACTCTATCTTATGTCTCGAAACTCTATTCTCCTTCACTATCCTATGTCTCTAAACTCCAATCTCCTACTCCATCCTATGTCTCGAAACGCTAATCCCCTACTCTATCCTATGTCTCGAAACTCTAATCTCTTACTTTATCCCATGTCTCGAAACTCTAATGTCCTACTCTATCCTATGTCTCGAACCTGTAATCTCCTACTCTATCCTATGTCTTGAAACTCTAATCTCCTACTCTATCCTGTACTATCATCAACAAGGAAACCTAAATGATCAATTTGGGCAAGGATTCCCTGAATATTGATTGACACAATAGCTTGTTACTCTCTAGTTAATACGTTCTTTGTTAATCTGAGGCCTAATGTTATTCTGAAAGGCCACCCCAAATCTTGGGAAGCCCCGTTTTGTGGGATTCTTTTTTTCTTGTTTTTATCCTTTGCATTTTTTTTTCAGACCTTTATCAATGTTTGAGAATTGAACCATTTGCAGAAAAGTTTGTCACCTACTTTATTCAGATAATTGAAGGAATTGTCGACTTGAAAAGATTTCTAGAAACACAGCGCGCATCCTGTAATTTGTCTAACACTAAGTACGCCTGAACATAAAAGCTTTCTATTTTCCGTAGCATATTTATTAGACTGAATTTCACACAAAATGGATGTGAATAAAACAAAGTCTGTACATTACAAGGATTCTTGTAGTTGATCAATATAATGCATTTTCTTGTCAGCACTTTTTAAACTTTTTCATGTTTTCTTATTCTATTTTTTTTTTTTTTTAATCTGGAAACAATACGCTACCCGAGAATAGAGCAAAATTCGTTCTATGCTGATAAGTATGAACATGTCCTCTGGAATGATAACGGACAGAGCGGAATTTTGTTTATATGCCTTGATGTATCCTACAGATCAATAGATACTAATAGAATTTGGTGGTCTGCAAAGCATAGCAGATCTAATTCCGATACAGTATGCGCTCTATGCAAGATAATGCACTACAGTGAGGTCAGATTGGAAAAGAGTGTACAATAAATCACAAATGTCAAGGAAAGCCACGTATACTCCAGGACTCAACCTATCTGGGCTTTTATTCCTCTAAATTTCTTCTTTATGATAAATTGACTAATACAGTTGCTAAGGAGTAACTGCAGCAAGGTAAGGCTTTGTGCCCAGTGGAATAGACTTTGTCAAAGAGTCAAATCTAAAACTCACATTGAGTAAAGCACGGTCAATGATTCATCTGTGCGGAGAGAGCAAAGGTATAGGCCAATGCTTCCGGAAAGCTCAGATACATCCCCCTATGCAAAGTAAGTCTGAGTGTTTTTATGTTTTGTTTTACTTAGCAAATTAATAGGACCTTAAAGGGTAAAAACAGAGAATTAGTATCTGTTTGTTTTGACATATGATCTCCGAAATGGTCCTAGATAAAGGACAAACCTTTAAAGTGAACCTGTCAGGTGCAATATGCACCCAGAACCACGAGCAGGTCTGGGTACATATTGATAATCCCTGCCTAACCGTCCCTGTATACACTAGCATAGATAAAAAGATCTTTAGAAAAGGTATTTCTAAAGATCCTTTATGATATGCTAATGAGGCCAGGGAGTAGTTCCAAGGGCATTAGTTCCCTTGGCTAGTCCGTCCCTTTAGGATGTAAGTATGCCTCTGTGGCTGTGCTAACATGCTAATGAATGCGCAGTGTCAGAGGCTTGGTCACGCACACCTCGGCTGCCACCGCACCTGACTCTGGATTTCGGCTCAGTGCGCATGATCTCTGAACAATAGGTCATGCACACTATGAAGCCGGGTGTATGCCTCCCCGCTTCAAACTGGTGTAGTGCACATGATCAGAAGTGCCAGGAACTTATGATCATGCGCACTGACCTCAAGCCCGGCATCTGAGATGCTGCAACGGACACAGGTACGCGCGCCACTGCCAATGATGATGCTGGGCAATAGACATTGAATAGCGTGTTAGCATGTCCCTGTGGGTGTGCTGCGATGCCAAAAGGGCAAAAAGAGCGCAGGAACTAGCGGCCTTGCAACTAGTCCCTGCACTCATTAGCATATCATAAAGATCTTTAGAAATACTTTTTCTAAAGATCTATATCTATGCTACTAGATACAGAGACGATTAGACAGGGATTAGCAATATGTACCCAGAACTGCTCGTGGTTCTGCGTGCATATTGCACCTGACAGGTTCTCTTTAAAAAGGTTTTTGGCTTTGGATAAACCTTGCAAATTGTGTTGCAAAAAAAACCCAAAACAGCAAAAAAAAACAAAACAAACAACTGGTTGACTCATTCTCCCCTTGTCGATATCTGAGTTTTTAGTACTGCTTCTTGTCTGTTGTTGTCTGAAGGACAAACATCACATCGAGAACCTAGAGGAGGCTTGAAGATTGGCTTTTGGTTATAAAGTGAATCGATTTTTTGTCTAACATCACGATTAAGACCTGCAAATGGTCAAAACACGTAAATATGGTCTTTGCCAGTCTCTTTGAATCATGCACATTTTAATAAGGATGAAATCAAGAATGCAATTTTTATGACAAAAACAGCTTTCTTCACAGTATCTGATGTAGTTTTAGGGCAAATTTATGCAAAAATATAGAAAAATCTAAAGGGATTTAAAACTGTCAAGCACTACTGCGTTTGTGTTTTACTACTGTGTGTGTGTGTGTGTATATATATATATATATATATATATAATTGCCTTATTCTGTCTGTCTGTCTTGCTCCAAAATGGCGTCATTACAGTGACAACCGTCGCATTGGCCACTTGGCTCGGCTTCGCCCCGCCCCCTGCACGCATTGGCCGCTTGTCCATGCCCCGCCCCCTCACGCATTGGACACTCGGCCTGGCCCCGCCTTCCCCGAACGCACATGGAGGCCCGACTCCCAAGCGACTGCTGCACCCCCGGGAGCCCACATCGGCAACCCAGCCGAGACATACCCTTGTGTTGCTGGGATCGTGCCGGTGCCTGCATACGCTGGTAACCATGGTACACATTGGGTAACCATGGAAACCACTTTGCTTAAATACCAAATTGTGTACATGGTTACCAGCGTATGCCTGCTCCCTGCCCATTCAGATCGTTGGTCTCCCGTTGTCAAACATGTTGATGCGTGCTGCACAGCAGGAGACCAACAAACAAAAAGTGAACCAGTACTGTCGCTTTGAATAGTTACCTGATGTGTACCATGCTTACTAGCTTACCCCGACTCCCGCCACACGTGTGCCAGAGCCGGCGTACGCTGGTAACCATGGTACACATCGGGTAACTATGGAAACCGCTTTGCATAGTTACCCGAGCCACGCCCCCCGCACACTGCACCCGCTCGGCCACGCCCCCCACACACTGTGCCTGCTCAGCCATGCCCCTCGCACACTGTGCCCGCTCGGCCCCGCCCCACGCACACTGTGCCCGCTCGGTCACGCCCCCCGCACACTATGACCGCTCGGCCACGCCCCCCACACACTATGCCCGCTTGGCCACGCCCCCACACACTGTGCCCGCTCGGTCACGCCCCCTGGACACTATGCCCGCTCGGCCATGCCCCACGCACACTATGGCAGCTCGGCTACGCCCCCCACACACTATGCCCACCCGGCCATGCCCCCCGCACACTTTCCCCCAGGACTACTCCACCTATTAGACACCTCCCCCCAGGACTACTCCTCCTATTAGACTCCTCCCCAGGACTACTCCTATTAGACTCCTCCCCCAGGACTACTCCTACTATTAGACTCCTCCCCCAGAACTACTCCTATTAGACTCCTCCCCCAGGACTACTCCTATTAGACTCTTCCCCCCAGAACTACTCCTCCTATTATACTCCTCACCTCCAGGACTACTCTTCCTATTATACTCTTCTCCCCCAGGACTACTCCTACTATTAGACTCCTAGTCCTCCAGGACTACTCCTCCTATTAGACACTCCCCCCCAGGACTACTCCTCCTATTATACTCCTCACCTCCAGGATTACTCCTCCTATTATACTCCTCTTCCCCCAGGACTACTCCTACAATTATACTCCTCTCCCCCCAGGACTACTCCTGCTATTATCCTTCTCACTCCCCAGGACTACTCCTCCTATTATATTCCTCACCTCCAGTACTACTCCTCCAATTATACTCCTCTCTCCCCAGGACTACTCCTCCAACACACACACACTGCACAAAACATACCTCCCCCCAAAACACACACACACCCACACAAACCGCGCAACACACACACAGCACCACACACACACAACGCTGCAGACACACAGTGCTCCACAAACAACGCAACACACACCACGCAACACACAAACAACACCGCTCTCACATACCCCCACACCCAGACAACACCCAGAACATTTACAGCGCCCTACACAAACACTTGGCAACTACACACAACAACATATATATATAACAAAAATCATACATTAACTACACAATAAATTCTAGAATATCCGATGCCTTAGAATCGGGCCACCTACTAGTGTATATATATATATATATATATATATATGTATATATATATATATATATATATATATACAGTTAGGTCCAGAAATATTTGGACAGTGACACAATTTTCGCGAGTTGGGCTCTGCATGCCACCACATTGGATTTGAAATGAAATCTCTACAACAGAATTCAAGTGCAGATTGTAACGTTTAATTTGAAGGTTTGAACAAAAATATCTGATAGAAATTGTAGGAATTGTACACATTTCTTTACAAACACTCCACATTTTAGGAGGTCAAAAGTAATTGGACAAATAAACCAAACCCAAACAAAATATTTTTATTTTCAATATTTTGTTGCGAATCCTTTGGAGGCAATCACTGCCTTAAGTCTGGAACCCATGGACATCACCAAACGCTGGGTTTCCTCCTTCTTAATGCTTTGCCAGGCCTTTACAGCCGCAGCCTTCAGGTCTTGCTTGTTTGTGGGTCTTTCCGTCTTAAGTCTGGATTTGAGCAAGTGAAATTCATGCTCAATTGGGTTAAGATCTGGTGATTGACTTGGCCATTGCAGAATGTTCCACTTTTTTGCACTCATGAACTCCTGGGTAGCTTTGGCTGTATGCTTGGGGTCATTGTCCATCTGTACTATGAAGCGCCGTCCGATCAACTTTGCGGCATTTGGCTGAATCTGGGCTGAAAGTATATCCCGTTACACTTCAGAATTCATCCGGCTACTCTTGTCTGCTGTTATGTCATCAATAAACACAAGTGACCCAGTGCCATTGAAAGCCATGCATGCCCATGCCATCACGTTGCCTCCACCATGTTTTACAGAGGATGTGGTGTGCCTTAGATCATGTGCCGTTCCCTTTCTTCTCCAAACTTTTTTCTTCCCATCATTCTGGTACAGGTTGATCTTTGTCTCATCTGTCCATAGAATACTTTTCCAGAACTGAGCTGGCTTCATGAGGTGTTTTTCAGCAAATTTAACTCTGGCCTGCCTATTTTTGGAATTGATGAATGGTTTGCATCTAGATGTGAACCCTTTGTATTTACTTTTATGGAGTCTTCTCTTTACTGTTGACTTAGAGACAGATACACCTACTTCACTGAGAGTGTTCTGGACTTCAGTTGATGTTGTGAATGGGTTCTTCTTCACCAAGGAAAGTATGCGGCGATCATCCACCACTGTTGTCATCCGTGGACGCCCAGGCCTTTTTGAGTTCCCAAGCTCACCAGTCAATTCCTTTTTTCTCAGAATGTATCCGACTGTTGATTTTGCTACTCTAAGCATGTCTGCTATCTCTCTGATGGATTTTTTCTTTTTTTTCAGCCTCAGGATGTTCTGCTTCACCTCAATTGAGAGTTCCTTAGACCGCATGTTGTCTGGTCACAGCAACAACTTCCAAATGCAAAACCACACACCTGTAATCAACCCCAGACCTTTTAACTACTTCATTGATTACAGGTTAACGAGGGAGACACCTTCAGAGTTAATTGCAGCCCTTAGAGTCCCTTGTCCAATTACTTTTGGTCCCTTGAAAAAGAGGAGGCTATGCATTACAGAGCTATGATTCCTAAACCCTTTCTCCGATTTGGATGTGAAAACTCTCATATTGCAGCTGGGAGTGTGCACTTTCAGCCCATATTAAATATATAATTGTATTTCTGAACATGTTTTTATAAACAGCTAAAATAACAAAACTTGTGTCACTGTCCAAATATTTCTGGCCCTGACTGTATATATATATATGGCTTTCAGGTAAAATTTGAGGATTGTTCTAAAATGCACTCTAGTCTTTTCAGGTGGACTTATTGTGACCTTCTCTAAACTTTTGACTGCACATGTCCAGCTCTTCAATGTTTCAGCACTTTTTGTACAACATGCTGTTCTCTAACATGGAGCTTAATGGCTAAAGTTCAAAATATGTGTTTGATCCATGAATCACCCAATAAATTTCAGGGTTCAGCTAGAATATGCATTTAAACAGTCCTCCTCATCATGCTGTTCACATTGTGACATCATGAGACCAAGACAACAGCTAATAATAAGTCAACTCGCCATTGCAAGACTTCTAGCAGAAATTTTCAGATTGAAGTGACCACTGAGCTTGGAGTGTAATAGAGTGTCGTCAGCAGTATGCAACACAGACACAGAGAGACTGTAAGAGTCACAGAAAAGCATAGAAATGGACATTCTTTGGTCACATCCTACTCTGATGCCTACTTCAATGTGAACAGTGCCCTTTAGAACTGGATTATGAATGCCATAGAACGTCAGGCACATTTAAGGGAGGTAAGAGGCACCAAAGTGTCATGTCAAGGAATTCAAAACTTTTTACATCAGCATGGTCTGTGTGCTAGTTGGCCTGCAAGGGTACTTCACGACACCACCAGGCACAGGTATCATCTATGCTTGACCAGTGGGTCTCTGTGCTGTTCACTGATGAAGGTTAATTCACGCTGAGTAGAAATAATGACCACCGATGATGTTGAAAGCATCAAGAAGAGGGCTATGCATCAACCAGTGTTTTTACCAAGTGAGAGTTTCGTGGTGGGGGTGTTACAGTGTAGGCAGGTGTGTCTAGTCAATAAAGAACTGCCCTTCACTTTGTGTATGGCACAGTGGCAGCCCCTACTATTTGAATAACATCATTAATCTAGTTATTGGGCCTCTACATGAACAAAACAATCCTAAGTTCATCTTCATGGACGACAATGCTGAAGCTTATTGAGGTCCCATCATAAGGGCATGGCTACTGGAGACTGGGTAACCTCAAAGGGAGTTGCCTGCACTTTCTCCAGATCTGAATCCCATAGAAAACCTATCAGATCAGCTGAGTCTCCATGAAGAAGCTCATAATTCTGTAACCCATAACCTCAATGACCTGGGGGCCACTCTTGAAGAAGAGTGAGATGCCATG